>NC_051443.1:10036224-10075956 GCF_001649575.2 Kryptolebias marmoratus | reverse complement strand
TTTTTTTTTTTTTTTTGCACCTCCTTATGAAAGCCTCCGGGGAGGATTTTATTAGGATGTCACCGCAGCACACCTGTCCCCGAAAAGATGCCGCCAACTACACCAAACTGACTTGTCCGAATCAGAGTGCTGGAAATATGTGAACCCGTGAAAGTAACACGACACCCGAATGACACTGAAGTCTGTAAATTTAAGAGCAGAGACATTTATTTTTATTTATTTATTAGTTAGTACTGGAGTTAATGAATGAAAGCCCTTTTTGTGTCATTTAGGAGTTGTTATTTGTAAACCCTGCAGTCTGTTTACTGTTCTACACACAACATTTTTCTCCTTTTATTTCCTGCTCCATCTTGTGTCACTGTGTTATGATTGCTGTGCACCTATTGCTCCTTTTTGGTATTTACCTGCTTTTTTTTTTTACAGTATCTGATCTATTCAGTGCTTCACTGCGTTTTAATTTGCCTCTTTTTTTCTTCTTTCAATTATTTGTATTTCTACAACAATATGAACTCCTATCACCACCCTCCCCACCACCACCACCACCACCTGAATTTCCTCTCCGAAGCAACAGAGGCTTATCTAATCTCATCTGATCTTGTCTTCCGAGCAGCCTTTCACATCCCAGATAGTCGAAGTGGAGCTAATTCTAATTTACATAGAGATGAGTGGATTAGCCTATTCTTTGGCAAAGCATCCTGTTTTATGTGAACCGGGATTAAAGAAATGCACTAAGAAAAAAAAAACAATGTTTCCCCTCAAACCTTCGTTTAACTTAGGGGGGGTAGCTCCTTCAAATATGCGCCGACTTAAGTACAAGTACGGAACTATTCTTCACCGCTGCGGATGTGGAGCCGACATGCACTTGCCTTGGAAAGTGAGTGGCTGTGTGTACAGCAGGTGCCTGGAATCCAGAGTGTTTCAAGTAGTTGACCATGTGTTCCAGCAGAGGGTGCTTTTTGACCTGCAGAACCATCAGCAAACAAAGCTAATCAATAAGGCAAAAGGACACGAGTGAGTAAAGTCGTGATATTGACGTGTCTGAGGAAAGTTGGGAGCTCTGTACTGTAGACTCTGAAAAGCACAACAACCTCAAGGATGTGTTGACTTTGTTGAAATTAGCCGCTGCTCCACAGAGGAGAACCTGGACAGCCTTGGCTACCTGAATACTGAAAATCTGTTATATTAGTATCAGTTTTAAGCAGAGAAGTCGATGATAGAAACTGAGATTATGTCTATATTTGCCTTTGAATAATAAAAAAAAAAAGACAAAAAAAAAAATTTCCTATTCTTGTTTAGGCTGACTCCATGATCTTAATGTAACGTCAGCATGATGTGACGGCCTAATCAATAAACTCTCACACAGCTTTATGCAAAAATATTCAGATGTTGTGTCTTATTTAAGGTGTTTCCCCACCAAAGGGATTTAAGGATGGAGGGTAATGAGGCCCATTAGACCCACTATAGTGGCTCAGTTGTTTGCTTTCGCACTGCCAGAGGATCACCGTGATTGCGCAACACCCGGACGGCAGTCAGAGCGGCCACGTCAATCACGCACCTGACGTTCAGCAACAGCAGTAATGGGAGACGCCATATTTGGAGCTGTGTGTGTGTGTGTGTGGATGTTCTCTCAGGAGGAGAGCTAGGAGGCGAAAACCTGCGCAACAGGGCAGTGTACTTTGTGTCAACGGGGATGGTTAAGTTGCTTCTACTTCAGCGGTGCTCTAATATGGTTTTAATAGTGTGCAGACTGAAAGAGGGATCAGTTCGCTCAGCCAGTCAACATATGATCTCATATGGACCTATTGCCTCTCCTTACATCACCTATTGAGCTAAGAAAGTGCCTACTCTGAATCAGGAACTACAACGATCCAATAAGGGCTGTTATCAAGACTAAATATAGCCAGTGCGAAACCAAAATAGAAAGCGAATTAACTTAAACGTGTCGAAAGCGGTGGTTGGAGGATTATTTGGACCCAAATGCAGGCAGACACAGGGAGGAGCTCGAAATGAAAACTAATTTATTAAAAATAACAAGAACAAAAGGCTGTCGTGGCAGCAAAAACTAAAATAACAAAAAGTCACAGACTGCAGGCGACATGAGGAAATGAGAACCAGTGAGTAGTGAAGAAGATGAACAGGTTTTAAAGGCACAGGTTGATTGATAAGTGGACACAGGTGACTGATTACAAACTTGGGACAGGTTCAGATGGGCGTGGTAGGCTGACAGATACTGAGCTGAGGACAGGTGAAATATGACAGGGGATACAGGGAGCAGAACTGCGCAAGAGCTTATTAAACTAAACACAGGGTAAACAAGAAATACATCAGAATTACAGAAACAGAACAATGCAACTAATACAAAAGAGCCTCACAGATAACTCAAACAACTCAAATCCTAACAAAATGGTTGTTGATCCCCCTTTTTACAACATTTCCAATTATTTTATTGAAAGGTCACTGAAGTGTTCTGGTACAAATATCACAGGGATAAAGTGCCACATCACCCTACAAAACCATGTCCTCTTATTCAGAGCAGCCAGTTTTCAGGGGCTTTTGAGGTAAAAGGTACAGCTTAATGCAACCATATCAACATATATTATTCAGAAAATCCAAACATTTCATTAGCTAGAGTTTCCAGTGGGAGTTTTTCTGGTTCTGCAGTGGTCTGGACCTACCAGAACTGATCAATGGAAGAAAAGGTAATGAACTGACCACAGGGTTATGGCTGGCCAAGGCTGGTTGATAAATGTGGCGGACCAAGGCCCTCTGTGTGTTGAATAACACAATGGAAGACCAACTGTTGCTGAAATTAATAACAAGGTCAATGATATTTACTCCCATAAAACTGGATGACTGAGCAATGGAAGAAGGTGACCTGGTTTGATTTTCTTTCACATCACGTGGGATGGATGTGTGCGCCTCTTCGCAGACACAACATCAAAACGTACTCAAGGAAGAAAGAAAGTCTGCAGGGGCAGTTTGATGCTTGGAAACCTTGGGTTCTGCTGCTTGTTTTTGTGTTTTTACTTTGAAACCTACTGCCAGCTTCAATGTTGTTGCTTTCAAAGTATCATAGGAACAATTTTCCCTGATGGTGATGACCTTTTGAACAAGATAATGTGCCTAACTACATTGCAAAAATGGTTTTAAACGAGGAGAAGACCACAATTATAGGTTTAAAGTTCTGACTTGGCTTAAACCTGCTCTATATGAGCATCTGTAGGGTGGGAGGGAGGAAAAAGTCTGCCCCTTAGAGGCCTGTCCTCGCAACTTCCAGGACTTACAACAATCTGTTACTGATTACTTGGTGCCAGATTCCACAGCAGCTGCTAAAATAATAGATAATGGCCCTGTTTGAACCCTTTTCCTCCAAAGTTCTTGCTAAGATTAATAGCCGCAGCTATTGTTTATCAAGCTGTCTGAGCCAAATGAACGAAAGACAGCTGCTAATTGACATATTACTTTGAGAAAACTGTAGCCTAATTAGTCCAACACTTTACACGACCGCCGCAGACTTTGCACTCTTATCAACTGTTACCGTGATACACCATGTTGTGACTTTTTGTGTTGCTCTACATTTCATTTGAATAGCTGCCTTGTCTGGATGGCAAATACCACGCGCCCAGAGGGATATTCCTCTGGCATTTTCGCTCTTCGCGTCCTCATCCAGACTTATCATAAACAGCAGTTTGCGCACTGAGAGGATCGAGCTGCCTGTCTTCTGTCCTGTGGCTGAGCACACCTGTAACTGATGTGCAGTTGGGGATGCTGTAATGATTTCTCACTACATTACGCTTTATACTTGACATTTACAGCCATTTTTCATGCAGTACGCAAACACAGGCACACATCAAGTTCCATCACCATTTTATTTCTGCACTGAGCAGCTGAAACCATCTATATATTATTTATAATATTGGTTTAAAGCCCTCTTTTTAGTTTTTTTTTCCCTTTCCTTTTCCAGGCAACTTAATTTGACAAAATACAGAACTACTGAGACACAAATAGACCATGCATGCTGCACACAGATGAGGCATTTATCAGCAATAACGTTTGTGATAGAACAGCATCATTTCTGGGAGACTGCAAAAAAAAAAAAATTGCATTCTTTTTTTTTCTTTTCTTGTTCCTTTTCTGAGTGAAATCAAACATGCTTCAATTCCCTCCTTATCCACTTCATTATCAAACCACATTAAGAAGTTGAGCAAATGAATGTTGTGTAAGCATTGATCTCTGCTTTCTGCATCTGCTCTGAAGGCCGTCACACTTATTTTGAAAGGTTAATAAGTACAAACAAAGTTTATACTTGTTGTTGGACTTTTTTAAACTAAGGCAGATGAAATTAAATTGCGTAGTTCAGTGTTTGTATGAAGAATGCACTTGAGCTACATGACCCGTCTGATGGCATTCTTGCGTGGGGGTATTTTTTTCATCTGTGATGTCAGCTGTTTAGGAGATTTGAAGAGCCTGTACAAACAGCATCTCCATTGAGCATAATCTTAACCTTACGGGGGTAATAAATACAGGGTGACATTTTCTTGTTTTGACAGATTTGGCTCAAAGAATATCCAAATGTTCTGCTATTACAGACACTTAATCTGGCTACAAATGAAATACTTGTGCACTGGTCGTATGAGCAAATCTTGATGCCAACATGGTGGAAGTTCAAACACAAACAAACCTTCCTAACCAGTTTCAACTTATTCTTTCTCTTGCATCGTGGAAAAAGCAGATGGACACACAAGTATTATGCACTGTGAGTGGGTGAAGGTGTGTGTGTGTGTGGGTGTCTCACCCTCCCACAAACGGAGAACAATGTCAGGAAAACGCAGCATCTAAACTTTCAAACAGGATTTGAACAATTCTTCTGAAAGATAAAGATAGAAGAAACACTGTTTATGGTGCTGATGCTTTAGCCAAATGGAGGGAGTTAGGAACCTGATGAACCCACTGATTTTATTTATGATGTCCAAGTCAGCTAAATATTTAATTTTTTTGACTGTAAAGCCTATGTAGACACAGCCTCTTTTTGTTTTCTTGCAGCTTATCTTCTGCTTTGGGGTAGTTCTAGCACTTGTTTTCTTTCTTTATTGTTTTAGTATAAGGGAGATGCATCTCTGTACCTGACACCAGCACAAACGTGGCTCATCCTGTTCGCTAAAAATGTAAAAAGCCCATATTTTGCATTGTTCTGTTATGAAGTACACTCACCAAATTTGCATTAGGTGTGAAAGAGCCATAAGACGGTGTGTCCAGCGCTGTCAAAACCTCACAAGGTAGAGAAGCCTAAAGTCCTTTTTAAACATCGATTACACCTTATTGGTTAAACAAAAGTATGTTTTGTAGAAGCTAACGTAGTTTCCTTTTGGTACTTCACACATTCAGGGGTGGCTCAGTGTTGTCAGTATGCTTACATGTAACAATTTAGCATTGAAGAAACATCAACAGTGCTGTTTTTTTTAGCTTTCTTGATACATAAAAGGTGCTAAAAAAATTCATTAAAATGATGATTATGTGCTCACGCGCTGTCTTGGTTTGAAATAAGGCATAAGCACAACAAGCCAGCTTGAAAGAACATATAAGGACCAGGTAGAAGAGCGTAAACAATCATTTTCACAAGTTATAGTCATACTACCTGTAACCTAATTTAGCCATTACCTCTAGCTATATCAAAAGTTGATCCTTTTAAACTTTTTTATTACAAGCTAACCAGACTAAGCAAGCTATTACTCATTGGACAAAATGAAAAACATATGAACTGTTGAGATAAAGAGATAAAACTGTTGAAGAAATAGTTGTAAAGCTAAATTAATCATGAAGGTTGAGGTGACTTAAAGCATGGTGTCCAACGGGCACAAACGTGCCACAAACAGCAAAACACACCGTAAACACATGAATGATGCAAACTCCAAAACACACAAACACACAAAAAATGCTAATGCAACAGAAAAATGCTGCAGAAGAAAAATGCTGCAATCACAAATTGTTTCGCTAGACTGGACTAATAAGACACGCCCGCCTAATGAAACAATTCAACATTAATTTTTCATCACTTGGTCCAAAGACACAAAAACTATTGAGAAAAAACAACAATATTAAAGACTATATAAAGACTTAGATGGTTTTAAAATCAGATAAAATCAGGTGTGACTTATTAGTCCAGTCTAGTGAAACAATTCACCATTAACTCTTGGTCAGAAGTTCACGTCATGGAAATTACATGTCATTCAGTAATTTGTTGATGGTCCCTAAGTGAACCATCATGTTTAAGAGGAGGGAGCACAAGAAGGTGGACTGACCCAAATCTCACTTCCAGCACCAGGTCATCACCCTGTAGAAATTTAGTTTTACCTTGACACTGAAAGTTTGAAAGAAAAATAAATTGTAAAAAGGCCAATTTATAGTGATTTATGACAGCATTAAAAGCAGAAAACATCCAAGGGGGTGCATACTTTTGCAAGGCACTGTACATTTAACATTTTATTTTCAAATGTTTGCAAAATACAAACTGAGCCAAACTAACTAAAATCAAAGTCTCCACAGAATGAAAGCCTTATTACATCCATTTTGTTAGACTAGACATGCAGCTACAGTATGTAGGATTTGGTGGAATCAATTCTTTGTGAAAAGCATATAAACCCCTTATAATTACAGACAATGAATTATATTGGTTATGACTGTACTGAATGAAATCACTGACTGCCCGTCAGTGATGAGTTTGTAGCGTTTTCACAGCTTGTCTTTTTGAGTTTTCTGCTCCTTTCCTGGGGGTACGGCTCAGGGTCAGTGATGTCGGGGCATAAGCTCAACATGCCAGTGAAGACACAGTTGATATGTTGATCAATTATTTAATGAGTCAAAGTTTAATTTGCATAATTGGATCTTTTCCACCGTCAGTGGCCTTGAAGGTGAATTTAGTTTCAGCTGCTCTCTTCAGAGTTAATTAAGCCTCCTGCTGCCTGTTGATTTCTGCTCAGTGTTTTAGGCTGCCTGCAGATGAAACAAGAAAACTTCCCTGTTTTTTTTCACATCTGCTGAGGTCAATTGATTGTAGTGTGGGTGCCTGTTTAGTTTTTGCCTCAAGTGTAAAGAGAAACAATGAGGCGGAGAAATGCTCCTGTTGGTTTTACATTTATTTTTGCTATGATTTTCATGTTTCCAGGTGCTGTAGAATGCATGCATAAAATCAGTTTTGCGAAGCTTAGAGCTGGAAGCTTTTGTGGTGTTAAGAAAACTGCTGTGGGATGCAGGGATGAGTCTGGCTTTGTTTTTGCTCCGGGTTTTGATTCTCAGGCTTTGTTTGTGGTTAGATTGTTGTGTGTTAGATATAGCCTCAAAGCATCACACCTGCAAACTAAACTTTGAACTGTAAAATGGTAATCAACAATATTGTATTTCATGCAGGGTTTTTTTTTATTAGTTGAGCAATTGTTTCACTTTTGCAGTTTTTATTAAGCTGAAAATGTTCAAGTCTATGTAAGGCAGACATAAATATGCATTTGAAGTTTGTCGCATCACACAAAACTGTGGTATTAACCTCTCAGATTGAAGCAGATGAGGCCCCCTTCACACTGGATTAGAACCCTGATATGCTCTCTATGACCTACACGACATGGCTGCTATGCTCCTAGTACTTCACTAATGGGTTTTCCTATTTTTTTTTGCATCCCCAAAACATTTTCCTGCGCCCTCACTACTGTCTATACACCACCCTAAGACAAATGTTTCTGGATGACGTCAGGCTGCAGCTGCTGTATGTCTATCATGTCTGTGCTAGACTGTTTCCCTGACCTTGTCACAATCATGGTCATAGCCTAATCTTAAGGCCAATGTGGCCGATCCTGCCATTAATTCTCAGTGATCAAACTATGCCTGTGCATTCAGGCCCCACATCATGAATAAGCTGCCATTGCTGCCACCATGTTCCCTCAAGGTCCATCCAGCACACTGATATGATGCCATCATGATATTACACCATCATGATCTTGTTAAAGTATTTTTGTGCTTTCCTGCTCTGTCATGCATAATGGGGAGCCCACTGCATTCTTAATATATACACCGGAAGGCCTCACTATGATCCTGCAAAGATCATCCATGTTCTGATGGATTTCTTAATGGGGTTGATATCCAGATCACAGATACACAATGCACACTATAATGCCAAAAGTATTCACTCACCCATCCAAATAATTTAATTCAGGTGTTCCAATCACTTCCATGACCACAGGTGTATGAAATCAAGCTCCTAGGCATGCAGACTTCTTCTACAAACATTTGAACGGGGCACTTTCAGGAGCTTAGTGAATTTCAGTGTGGTACCGTGATAGAATGTCACCTGTGCAATATGTCCAATCATGAAACTTCCCCGCTACTAAATATTCCACAGTAAACTGTTAGGGGTATTATAACAAAGTGGAAGCAATTGGGAACAAAAGCAACTCAGCCACAAAGTGGCAGGCCACGTAAAATCAAAGAGCGGGCTCAGTCGATGCTGAGGCTCATAGAGCACAAAGATCACCAATGTTCTGCAGAGTCAGTAGCTGCAGATCTCCAAACTTCCTGTGGCCTTCAGCTCAAAAACAATGCATAGAGAGCTTCATGGGATGGGTTTCCATGACTGAGCAGCTGCATCCAAGTCTTGTAATTGAAAGCATTGGATGCTGTTGTGTAAAGCATGCCACCACTGGATTTTAGAGCAGTGGAGAGATGTTCTTTGGAGTGCCAAATCACTCTTCTCTGTCTGGCAATCCATTGGACAAGTCTTGGTTTGGTGGTTGCCAAGATAACGGTACTTGTCTGATTGCAGTGTACCAAGTGTAAACTTTAGTGGGGTTGTTTTTCAGAAGTTGAGCTCTGCTGCTTAGTTTCAGTGAAAGGAACTCCTAATGCTTCAAACATTTTGGACAATTTCATGCTCCCAGCTTTGTGGGAACAGTTTGGGGATGGCCCCTTCAAAGCAAGGTCCATATAGACATGGATGAGTGAGTTTGGTTTGGAAGAACTTGACTGGCCTTCACAGAGTTATGACCTGATCAAACAACTTTGGGATAAATTAGAGCAGAGACTGTGAGACAGGCCTTCTCATCCAATGTCGGTGTCTGACCTCACAAATGTGCTTGTAGAAGAATGGTCAAAAAGTCTCTTAAACACTCCTAAACCTGTGGAAAGTCTTCCTGGAAGAGCCAAAGCTGTTACAGCTGCAGATGGTTGGCCAACATCATATTAAAACCTATGTATTAAGAATAGGATGTCACTCAAGCTCATACGCGTGTGAAGGGAGACAAACAAATACTTTTGGCAATATAGTGTATATTAAATACATTGATTAACTTCAGTCAAAGACTAATTTAGCAGCTTGTTGAAATTTGTGTCTTATACTTTAATTGTGGGCATGATCTGGAGAAAAAAAACTATGACGTGAAGATACTAAAGAATACTAACTGGGGACAGAGATTGAGTCAGTCCGGCCAAGTTACTTGTTGCAGTAGAATAGTTGAAAAGGAGGCTGTTGGTGGCAATCTTTTCTATACACTTTCATCAGCTTGGCTTGATTCAAACTCTCATAACATTTACTTTCCAAAATCCACACTGTGTTCCTTAGTAAGTACATGCGCATAACTGTTCATTAAAAAACATGATAGAAGATCCTTAACTTGGTTCTTTAGTCCAGCAAGAACTTTCAATCTAAAGTTCCAGATTTGAATTATTTTATTTTATTATTTAAAAAAAAACAGTACAATTCATCTCGCAATTCCTCCCCATTTTACATAGCCTGAACCAGGTTGTGCAAAATCTGGTATCCTGGGAAAATACAGCTCCACAATGAAGGGCAAACTAGTTTCTGACTAATCCATTATGGTGGGCCCATTTCTAATATCACATATCACAGTGTTAGGGGCAGGCTCAGTTTTGTTTACTTTAAATAACTACTCCTGTGCCATGTTGTCTTTATTATATAAACCTGCCCTTTAATCCTGATCAGAAAGTCAATAGAACATTGTTCAGTGCTATAACTAAAAAATCACAAGCTAGGTCTCTGTCTAAGTACAGACTTCCATCCCAGTATTAACACTATCGATACCTTGTTGCTGTGGCCCGTTTGAGAGGTCAAGAACTGAACGTTCATATCAGAGCCTGCAGAGAGGTCTTATCTTGTCTTGTGATGCTCAGTTAATTGGATTCCTCCTCCATGTAATTGTCTCTGCTTTAATGAAAGGGCTTTAACAGCCTGGGAAAGGCAACCTTCAGAGAGACACTGCATCTGACTGGGGTATCGTTGCCATAAAGGTCCAGTCAGCAAGAAGTCAAACTTCTGATATTGCAAGCACACAGTGTTGGGTTTATCTTTCAAGATACCAGTGTTTACTTTACAAAGTATAACATCTAAACCATTGGAACATAAAAAAAAAAACCTGTCATGATTCACGAGAGTCCTAAGCAGAGTTTCAACAACCGTAGAAAAGCTTAAACTGAACACAAAGATGGCTCAATGATTTTTTTTTTGCATTAATCCACCCTGCTGACTGAATGCATATACACTTCTTTTTTAATTTCTGTCTTTTACCTGTACGTGACTTTTTTTTTTTCTTTGTAATTTGTATCTAAGCTACTAACTTGACTATGACTCTTTAGAAGAAGAGCAGCTGTTTCTCATTGGGACCTTCCTGGTTTAACAAAGAATGAATAATTATTTTTAATGCAATTTGGTAACTAACTAAGGCTCCATGCACACTGGATGATGATCCCTTTATGCTTTTGACCTACACATTGTACTAGAACATGACTGGATTGCGACAAATTTGGAAAACCTTTTTTCAGAGTGAAGGTAATTGTGACACTACTGCGCTCTTTTCCCTCTAATTTATATCTCCCCAAGACACGTCTTACAACCTCACCGTGCTCTATATGCCCACCCTGGTATGACTCTCTCTGACTGCATTAGGGTACAGCTCCATACTGGAAGATCACACCATGCTAGCATGAAGCTACTGCCACAGGTAGCAGGTCTGTGCTATGTTTTCATGAGCCTAGGCGTGAGGCCAGTGTGGCCAGTCCTGCTTCTAATTCTCAACGACCAAGATTTACTGCCCCCCATGATGAATACGATTCTGCCACTGCCGCCATTCTCTCCCATTCTCTTATGTCCATAATGTTTTGGTACCATGATGGTAAACTACCATGATCTTGTCGCAGAGGGTTTTTGCATGCTCAACACCCTCCATGGCCTGTTATGCTCTATCACACATAAATGGGAACCCACTACATTCTTGATATGCACCAAAAGACCCTGCAAAAACCATACAACTTACTAATTAACTTGTTTTTATGGCTACCACATTTGATTAACAATAAAAGAACCACCATTTAAAGTTAAACCTCTTCACATTGACTCAGTCAACAAACACATGAGTTATCGCTGCTTGTTGGCAGGAGACCGTAGCAGATCAGCAGCTCCTCGGTCTGCACTGGTGAACACTTTGACACTTTGCTGTCTTCCTTCCTGTTTGCTCTGCAGATGTGTGCGTTTGCGAGTCGGAGCTGGGGCCACCTGGCTGGAGGGAACCTCTGGACTGTCTCCGGGCCTCTGAGCTGTGCAACCAGAACAGCCAGTGCAGCTCACGCTACCGGATCATGCGCCAGTGCCTGTCTGGCGGGGACAAAGAGCGCAGCACTATGCTGGCCTCTAAGGAGTGCCAGGGGGCTCTGGAAGTGCTGCAGGACTCACCGCTGTACGACTGCCGCTGCAAGAGAGGCATGAAAAAGGAGCTGCAGTGCCTGCAGAACTACTGGAGCATCCACATGGGCCTGACTGAGGGTAAGCCTCCAACACAGTGAGGGCTTTGTCAAGCTAATTAGGCCTCCTGCTGCCTGTTGATTTGTTTCTTACAGTGTTTTGAGCTGCTAGTTGGCACATTGTCTCTGTGAGAGGTTCACATGTGCTGAGGTTAAAGATGCTCTGTATTGATTGTTGTGTGGGAGCCTGCTTTGTTTTGCCTGAAGTGCAAAGAGGGCCTTAGATTTATTTTTTTTACTTTTAAAGGCAAACTACAGTGATTTTCTTTCTCAGAATGAGTTTTAAGCACTGTGAAGTGAAGTTTGAAAAGAGTCCATAAGATTAGAGACTTGGACACTTTTACTCAAAGTATCTGTTAGCTAAAATTCTTTTTTTCTTTTGTCGTCTTTATTAGGATATTTAGGACTTACTCTTTGGATTTCAGCTTCAGCAAAGGTTAATTTGAATTAGTTGAATCTATAGTGAGTCGACTCTACCACAGAATGCCAAAATCTGACACCTGCTGAAACCAAAATTGGTCTAAAAAAACATTTGGCCCATGTGTTTTTCATACATCACCATTACTGTAACTGAGCTAAAGGCACAAATATATCTGTTGTCCAAGTTCAGATGACTAACACCAACATTTTATCTTAGTGCTGTTGTGATTTTTCAGAACACAGTGTTAATTACCCAAACAACGTGGCTACTGTAATAATCAGTGATAAACAACAATATTTTAGTTTGAAAGACTGGTAATTTGTAGTGGGAAATCAACCTTTTTACTCAGGTCAATGTTAACTCAGAGCCCAAACCAGATCAATTATGACCTAGCAATTTCAGTGTGCAAGAAAGAGTGTGTGTTTGTAGACCTAAAAGGGTTCCAGTAACATGTCTGCTGTCAGAATTGCAGCAGTTTGACAGATCAGCTGTTTGTCAAAACTTGCTCTCACAAAAAGAGGATTTAAGTCACCTGGCTCATGTTTGTGGTTGGTATACAACCCACTGCTGTTCCTGCGCTCTGGTTCTGTGTGAATCAGCACTAACAACACACACAGATGCACACACACACAGACTCACACACACACAGACTGTTGAATGGCCTAGTTTGGGTCCCAGCAGTGGCAGAGCTCATTAAGAGCCTCTCTCTTTGTTCTCTGTTCCACTGAGGATGTCTCTGTGGTGCCAACAATACTCTCCCTCTCAATCTTTCTCTCCTCACACACACACACACACACACACACACATATGGTATGGCCCCAACAAACTTGACCTGCATTTACACCGGGCAAAGCTGCAACACATGGAAACAAAAGTCTCGCAGGTGTGAAACATAACAAGGAGCACGATGCGTTCAAGAGTTACTGGGGTTTTGTGAGTTTCTGTGTTGTGGTGTGTTTGTGTTACAGCACTTTAATTAGTCCTGTGATGTTTGGTCTTTTACGACTTTCATGAAACAACATGGTGTCTTTTTGTGTCTCAGGATTGAAGTATATTTGTAGATTTTTATTTTTTTTTACATTTGTCACTGAATTCCATGTAGGCATCGCTCAACACTTGGCAGCCATGTTGGAAAACACCTCTGGACAGTTATTTCTGATTGAATAGATAAACAGACAAGCTTTCATTTCAAATGACAATGGAACTTAAAAACCTGTGGGATCTGAAGCCAAATCTTATGAAACCGCCTGAAAAGTTTAACTTTGTCCCGAATTGCTTAAAATGTCTTCCCAGCTCTAACTTGTTTTGTTTTTGTGGGGCACATTGCTTCTGTATGTTTCTGTGTTACAGCTCTGTGTGAGCCTCAGCACTGTTTTAATTAAAGTTCTGAAACTTTAATGTGTTAAAACACTGAGATGTTTTTACATTACGGGATGCTGTTAGGATCTCCTGATGTAGCTCACTCATTTTATTTAAATTGCTTACAGATGCAAATGTTGCTTATTCTTTTTTTTTCAAACAGCAAAAATATCTGAAAAAGCTTTTTAGTATGTAGATTAACTTTAGTTTGCTGTATTTTTTAAAAACATGAAAATATACCTAAAATCACAGAAATAAACTAAACTTACATTCCTTTTGTAAAATGACATTAAAAAACAGGAATTATAAATAAATATAAAATTCACAGTTTTTAAAATCAAATATTTTTGACATAAAAAAACCAGTTCAGATATGTTTGCAAATGTATCATAATTCCAGTTCAATCCTTTTTTATACAGTTATAAAGGTTAATAAAGCTGAAAATCACAAGTTAAAAAGTAAAACATTTAAGGCATTTGGCATGGCTGTGTTTGTTGATTAGACGAATCAGGTTTAATGCCGAGTTTACCCAACAAGGAATTTGTCCTCGTGACTTGTTGCAGAAAGGTTTACATCATCATAAACACACAAAAACAAAAAAGTAGCTATTATGCAAACAGATGTGCAAAGTATAAAAGTAAAAATAAGAAATAACGCATTTTTTTTTAAAGAAATGCATATCGACCACCTTTCCTGCCAGTTATAGCCATTCTTGTCTTTGAAAATATCGTTAAGTGCTGTCTCATGCAATACCATGAGATCTTGTGCAATATATTAGTGTTTGGAATATGTGTTGAGAATGACTCTCAGCTACTACCACACCGAATTTCAACTCAATACCTGTAAAATTGACTGAGTTTGAGCCATTCTTGTGCTTGCTAAGGTTGATAAGCTGTCATAGCTGTCTTGAAATGGGTTGACTTAAAAAGTACATCCAATGATTACTCTATGAGAGTTTCATTAATATTTATACAATGATTCACGGGACATTTTGCTAACAAGGCTTTAGATTATTAAGGAAAGCCAAGATTTCTTAGATCAGATTCACATATTACCAAAATCCACAATCTTCTATGATTCCATTTAATTTGTCAAATTGTGTGATTCTACATTTTCCACACTGTGGGAATTACATAAAGTCCTGATATGTGGTGTGAGAGCAGTCCTAGTCAAAACCTTCTTTCCTGATAGTTTTAGGTTTTGTGAAACTGTATTTTAGCCTATATAGTGACTTTTTCTTAAGTAGAAGAACTTTTTGAGGCCCTGCTGTGTAAAATTTCAGTGAAGTGGTCATAAATCAAGTTGTATTTTCTCAGCTGCAGTTCACTTCTAGAGAATTTCTTCAACTTGCACAGTGAAACCGCTTCAGATGGTCCATAATGCAGAAGTAGAGTCTGTTTTTGATCAATCAAACAAAGCTTTACAACTCATTTACACCCAGTGGATACTAATGGCTGCTAAAATCACATTCATGTCATTAGTGCCATCCCCCTCTGTCTTTAAGAATCTCTTTCAAAAACACTGCCAATTCCCGCACCACTTTTTACACCTCTAATGCCCTCAGACAAAATTTAAAGTTCCATCTTTGCTCAACTGTATGCTCAATTGCAAAACCCGTGTGATGTAGATTATGACATCTTGTCTGTTACAGTACTCCTGAGCATACTCTTTTGCTGCCCAGATTTTCTGTGATTGTGCCACTGTGCAGCAACTGGATGCATCTTTTGAGGAACTACAGTGACTTTTGAATAGTCAAAGAGTCATTAAAAGTTTTCCATTTGAAGAATTAAAAATGGTTGTTTTAATAGGCAGCTGTTTATTTCTTTGGCATCTGGCTGTAACATGCTGCTAACAGGTAGCTCCAAGTTGTATCCTAACATCCATGGTGCTTTTCAAGACGGGTTACTATTTTTGTCACAATGTTCCCTCCCCCCACCCAAAAACTCAAACTCAAAAATATTCCTGGGGACAGGGGTTATTCGAAGACTAATAGAATGACACTTTTACAAAACATTTCCATGAAATGGCCACAAAGACCAGTCCATCTTTATGCTGCATCTGGCTGTTCACAAATCACTGATGGAGCCGCCCACAGCCCGCATAAACGTGAGCTGTCAGAAATGAAGTGAGCGTCGCAGACCCAAATAAGGCAAAACATGACAAATTAACTCCGTTTAGCGATCCTCTTCATGGTTAACTAAATTTTTTACCTAAATGCAAAGCTGCTATACATCATCATCATCAATCTTCCCTCTGTAAGAAATCTGTTCGTCGTTGTTTAATCCCTCTTGAGCCTCAAAGCTAGCTTACCTTTCCACATGTCAACTGTTTCAGCTCTGTCACTACCTCGCTTAGCGGCACAAAGGAGCGACAGGGGTGCGTTGGATTCACCCCCTTTGCTGCTTTGGTTCATTCACAAATCAGCCAGAAGGTGTCTTATGTTCTGGCTTGATTTTTTTAGTGAAAAGTGACTGAATATTGATGAACAAATTCAAACTGTACTTTTGCTGGAAATGCCCCTCTCTAGTTGCTGTCCATATTTAGATAATTTATCACTCAGGGACACAAATACTGCATCAACTTCCTGGTAAGAAGTCACTCAAACTTTCTCTCCTTGAGAACAAACAGTTGACGGCTGTAGTGAAAAGTGTAGACCCCTGACTGAAATGCTGTATTGCAGTTGTTCTAAAAATAGTATCTTTAGGAGCATGTGCGCGTGCACGTTCTCCTTGTAGAGAAACGTGTCGAGACCCTACACACCTAATTTATGCTTACATTTCTGTACTGGTCCAACTGGTGCTTTTTTTTAGGAAGGTTCTAGCAACAAATTCTTATACAGTAACTTTACCTGTACAGAATCTGGACTTACATGTGCTAAATTATTGTGTTTAAATAAAATGTAATCATCTTTGTCATTTGGTGGACGCCTGTTGTTGGTGAATCTGACAGAATTTTATTGCCGTTTAAGGTATTTTAATTTTTTGCTTTGATGTCTGAAATCTTCATCTCCTTTGAGCCTGAAACATTTTCCAACTTTGTAAACATATCAAGCAGCCCACCTTCACTAAGGCTAACCTGCTGAATTTGTCTAACATCTCAATTAGAAGGCATCAGATGCTCATTTCTTCTCCCTGTTGCCCTACTGTCTGCTTCAGACTTTTCCAATAGAAAAGCCTCATAATCTTCATTGCAAATATGTTCAATTTTCATTGGAAGTACTTCATTGCTAATGCTTTCAACAATATTCTTCACCCCGAAGAACAAAAAAAAAAAAAAAAAAGTACATCGCAGAGAGACCACCTGGAGGAGGAAAGCAATATTCTGCACAACTCATTGATGACAGGTTATTCATCATTTCAGGAGACCACCAGCAAAAACAGAGACCAGAATTATCAACCAGATCTCAGGAGAATCAACAGAGCAGGCCAGGAAGCAGCAAAGCAGCTGCAAGACTGTATTCACACGTTTAAAAAGGATGAAAAAGGAAGGAGAACTCTCCTGGGTCACAGCAAACTGATACAGAACAAAGACGGCAGATATCATGAAACACCTTTACAAAACCCTTCTCTTTAACACATGTAAGCTGTATGTAACCATGCCGAGTGAGACCAGTGGGTATATGAGAGGATGAAACTTCATTTTTAGCACTTTTATTTCAGCTGAAGAAGGTTTAGTATTCTGACAGCTGTCTGAAACATTCAGACACAAATGATCCTGTTGCATTTTTCTTGGTTAATTCTCATGTTTTTGTGAAGTTTTAACTTATGTACTTTCTCCAAATTTTTGTTTAAATCAAATATCCAGCTTTGTGTTGCTTCTCTCACTGGTAAACTAACAAACTGTTTTGGCTGACTGGAGAAATTTCTTTATATATTTTACATCCAACTTATAAAGAATCATAGAGTATTTTGTCTTAATCTTGAGATTTTATTGTAGGTGTGTGTGCTTTTTAATGGTCTTGTTCTGTTTTTTAGGTTTTGCATTCTTCTACTGCAGCCAGTCATGCCATTCCTGTCATGGTTCAAATTACGGGGGGGAATTTGATGGGGTGGAAAGAGCCTAATTAAGACTCGGATAAGGCAAGTCTTAATTAGGAGGGTTAGTAATTAGTAAAAGCAAAAAACATCAGGTCATGAGGGTGAAACATTTATAAATGCCAGATTACTTGTACTAATTCTTTTTACAGTAGATTTCTCATATTTGAATATAGAAGAATTGTTTATTATGATTTTACAGCCCCCTAGAGCCAGCTTTTTAGGTATTTTACAGCTTTATTAGTGTTTTCTTGTGCCTCAAGGCCAATAAGAACACCTGCCAGAACAAAAATGAATAAGAAATTGTGGCCAAGTAGCAACAAATATCTATTTACCCAAGATCAAAAGTTTTTATTAGTTGCATTTTGGAGGGTCTAAAGGCTTTGTCATAGACCAGGAAATAAGTTTTAGGGTGAATACAAAGATTGTGTTGTTTATACCTTATAAGCTGGTAGAATTAGTGTGATTTATTAGGATCTATTTATACGGCAGGCATTTCAGTAAAACAATGTACTGAAATCAGTACTGAATCAGATTGTCTTCACATTGTGGAGAAAATGCCAACCCCCAATTCTCACTGTATAAATCATACTCTGATTCCAGTCATTATTTTTGACCTTTTGTACTGTTTGATAAGAGAGAGAGAGAGAGAGAGAGAGAGAGAGAGAGGGAGAGAGGGAGAGAGAAATAAATATTAACAAGAATAGGTTTATTGGGAAGTCAGCTGTAATGCAGTAGGAGAGAAGCAAATGGATGTTACTGGCTGCCAGCAGACTCGTACATAGTTCTCGCAATTATCAAGATTGTAATAGCTAATATTTGTAAAAAACAAACAAATATATATCACATATTGGTCTTCTGTTTTAAAAATAATGCTATAATGTTTCTGTCCTACTGTAACTATATATAATTCTTATTAATCTTTCCTAATGTTGCACACAGCTGTCCTAATTTCTTTTAGTGGGACCCACAAAGCTGAAATTCCTCAGCTCAGCTACCACTGCTCATATAACAGAGTGGCTACTGATTTTGGACAAACTGATGACTCTTACAGATCGGGGCTCCTCTTTCCCTTTGTGCAAAAGTAGCCACATCAGCTAAACAAATCCTGACTTCACAAGCTAAAATATTCTCCTTGAAAAGCACTACTCTGCTTTTACCTAGCAGGTTGAGACACTTGAAGGCTCAACAGATTTACATGTAAAGTAGAGCTATAAGTTTGACAACCAGGGGTGGCTAACAGGTTTGACATTAAAACAAGTTGTCCTCCGCAAGTAAACGTAAAATTGGTTCATGTTGGGAAGGATGTCGCAATTCAGGCGCAAGTAGAGTTAAACTAACAACAACAACAACAAAAAAGAGGACCTCATATCAAACACTGTTGTGAAACCCACTTTGTGTAGATAATAAAAAAACAGATTCTTATATATAAAAAAAATAATTTTTTCACCTTTTGGTTGAATTGAGCACTTGGAATTGTCCCTAGGGGTGTGTGTGAATGGATCTCTATCTTTTTTAAGGGACAAGTTAACCCAGTGGCAGGGTGGTCATCTTCCAGAGGGTATTGGGTTAAATCCCAGTCCCCTGCAACATGCTGGTGTCACTGTACCGCCCCCCTGCCTATTGTTATGTCTATTGAGTATGAGTGAGAATATAAAAGGGCTCTATGTAGTCTGTAAACATATTTAATGAAAGCATTGTATGCATGTGAATGGGCTTAAAGTGCTTTGCAGGACCTGGACAGGTTAAAAAAGGCACTGTGTAAATGTGGACCGTGAACCTGTGACCTGTCCAGGGTGTACCCCACTTCTCGTCCAATGATGGCTGGAGATAGGAACCAGTTCTCTGCGACCCTGAACAAGAGCAAGCCGGTTAAGAAAGTAGATGGATGGTTGATCTGACCGAACAAGAAATGCAGAAACCAAATCGCCAGCATAATCACACGACCGAGGTTCTCCTTGGACCTAAAGAAATTCCCATTAATTGGTTCTGTTCAGAGACATGGAGAGCTGGTGTTCATTTCCAGCAGCCAAGGGGTGAGAGGTGGGATACATCCTGGGCAGGTTGCCAGTCCATCACAGGGCAATATAGATACTATCCTACTATCAGTGTGTGCAGGGCTGCTCTGAAAATGACATGCCTACCTGCATACTGTTCTTTAGGAAGCTACATTCATACATATTTATGTTTGCCGTCTCGCTTCATGAAGCAGGCAGTTTTAATATTCATTAGTGTCCCTTCTTAGTTTGCAGGGAACTTATTGTTAGCAGATGCATAAGTAAAAAACCAGACTCTTAATAAACAAAAAAGGCTTTACGTTCAGGCCACAGAAGGAAAAAAGCAGAAGGAACACACATGATGTGAGCACATCAAAGACTGAAATCCATAGAGTTAGATGAAAGCGTAAAGATGAATGATGACAGAGGAAGATCTTTGAAGAAATGGAAGAGAGGAAATGGAGTAGAGAAAAGGGGAGATCACAAAGCAAACAGATACTAGTGGGGGGCACTGAGATAAACCCCCCCATTTATCTTTTTTCTGACTTCTATTCATTAAAGGACACGATGGTGTCTTTGACAGAGGTTAAACCAACGCTGCCCTGTTTAAGCATCCCTTTGTGGAGACCGTTTGGTGTTATTTTGAAGATCTAGCTGGAAAACTTTGCGACTCTAAAGTTTTTCATTCCATTTGGTGGCTGAAAGTGAAACGATCAACGACTCGCTGCCTGGCTCATTCTTTACGTGCCGTCAACGAGCTGCTGAACGCATTTGAGGTGATGTATGGAGATTTGATGTCTGATTGTCCTGCACAGATCCATCACTCTGCCACCGATGTGTGGTGTTTGCCCGGTGTACGCTGTGATGTTTGTTTGCCGGTCCATTAAACCACTCTTGAGAGTGACAGTCATCAGTGTGCGTTTCTGTGTCCTCAAGTGGCATCGGAAAGGAGAAAACATTTAAGTGAAGAGAATATGCAAAGCCAGGAAGTATTGAATTTAAAGTTCTGTGAGGAGTTGGATAGTCACAGGTCTGATTCCAACGGTGTTACTGCATTTGTAGCATGTACAAACTGTTGGTGCAAGAAAAAAATAATAATTTGAAGTAAATTGAATCTGCTTTTTCTTCTTTATATAGCAAAGAAAATAAAGTTGAGATTTAGCATGACACAACAAAAACGTAAAAGGATTGGACACAAATACTAGGAGCTTAACCTAACAAGGTTCTTATGTGACCCCCATGATCATGCACTTTCTGCACCTCTTACCAGGTCTTTATCTCAGCAGGAAAAGCACACATGAAACCCATTTCTGCTGCAGAGCCACAGCTAAAATTCCTCCTCTTTTCCCTGATGTTTGTTGATTCCACGTCATTATCCTGTCAGAGGAGCTCTGAGCTGTGAATAATCCTCGGTTCGATTGAGGTGCTTCCAGTTCTCGTATAGACAATTTGTAATCTCGAGCCGATAAATAATGTTTTGACATCCTTGGGTACTGCCTTTCGGTCAGACTAGTTCCAGAACAGCTGTTTGCTAGTCTAGGTATTTTTCTACATGGTAACCAGCAAAGTGAAACTTTCTCCATATCTGCATTTCATAAAAAGTCAACCAGAAGCTTATAGTTGGACAGAGAGAAGCTCTTAGATGTGGCTGCAGTGGTGTGAAAGAAATGTGATGTGAATCACATTCAGAAGATTGGTTCTTGTTTGTTTGTTTGTTTTTATTTTTCAAAAGTAGGGTCTTCATTCATGAATTTACTTTGATTCTGAAAGCAATGACTGGTGTAACAGACACCATTACACTGATCTCAGTCAAGTTTGAAGTTGTGCTTTTTTTGTTAGTGTTTAAACAACACTTTTCATGTTGCTCCTTCAACTGATCTTTAGTAGATGGTCAAACAGGGACTTCAACGTTTCCCAAAGTGGACGCCCTGCACTTCCACAACAGCACTGTCCACCCCCCCTCATGAATCTCATGGCATATAATGAATTAATAAATGTCTGTATATGTTCCCTTGTTACCAATTTACTTTAGCCAGGGGAGATGCCAAAACTGATACATCATATCAGTTTCTTTTCTTTTTTAGATGCAGACAAGGCAATCATCATTTAACAGGATAACTGTAGATACCAGCTGTTTGTGGCCAAAAAAGAAAACAAAGTCACTAATTACTCTTTTAAACAAGGCATCATTTCAAGCTTTTGACAAGAAATAAACTAGATCTGAGCAGCCAACTCTGGACAATTCGAACAAAACCTTAGTGTAAAAATAACAGTGGATGAGCATTGATCGAGAAAATGTAAGTTAAAACCCAAAATGCCTCTCAGTGACGCACAGCCCGAAATCAGGGAAAAGAGTGCTGCAGGATATAGGAGGAAGCCACTAAGCCTTACTGATGACGGTAATATAGATAAAACAATTCTATTTGTTGGATTAGTCAGGGAGTCTGTGTTTACCAGCTGATAGTTAATTGTGAAAAAGTCACCATGATGTGTCACAGAGATAATGAACTGTCCTTGAGAACAAAATCTGCGCCACAGTGAAACTTCAATTTGTCTGGTTCTTAGAAAAACTGTGGGCTGTTTTTTATATTTGGCTAATGTCTGTCATGTCTTAAATTAGGCGATTGAAAAGTGCATCTTAACCACAGAGTTAAGATGTTTTTAATATTGTTTTTTGTATTTATTCATTTGTTATTTTTGCTTCTAAATGTTATGATTTGGCTGGTCTTAAAGTGACACGAGAGTCTATATTTCACATTTAGAGCCATTAAGAACTTGTTTTAATCAACAAAGGAGCGATTTTTTTTATTATTTCTTGGTTCTTTACACAGCTGCCTACTGAGTCGTGTGATTTTTCTTGAAGCAAATATTTCTTTTAAAATCATTTTTAACTGCATCTTGTCATTGGTCCTTTTTTGTCATAATAAAATTTCATTTTCACAGAAATTGAAGCCAATTAAAACAAATAAAGCATGCAGATTTTTACGAAGCAAAAAAAACCAACAACAACTGCGATGTCCGACACAGCTCAGCTGCAGTCAGGTGTGGGACTGCGGACCGGACCAACACCTGTAAGTTAGAGAGATTACTGCTGGAAATAAATGAGGTGGATTACATTGTGTTCAAATTTGAATTTGAATTGTATAGTCATTTACAGGTCCAACCTCTTGAAAGGGAAACCTAAACTAGCTAAATAAATACTGAAAATATCATCCCTATACAACAAAAAATAAAAAAACAAAAATTATTGACTGATGGACTCCTATCTACATTTGTCCAATCACTTAACCGTAATTGATATCTGACCTGTAGAATGCTAAAATATATGTGTAGAGAATCCAGCATACAATCAAGACCGAACTTTGAAAATATTTGTGGGGTGGCAAGATGGGGCAGGATATTTTTAGGGGGTGGCGCTCTATAGCAAAACTGTATCTGTTGATGAGTGTAGAAGCTGCCCTTCTCTACCCGACCACACCTCACACGTGCACACATGCACAGGGATAAAGCTGGTAGCAGCTGCAAATGCAAACTGCTGTTATTACAAGGAAAACATAAACTCAGATTCTCATTATCGCCCTTTTGCCTTCAGCGATAGGTGATAAAACAGCTTTGTGAATGAATATCAGACTGTTGTCACTTAATACAAAATTGGACCGAAATATTTCTGCTTCTGCTTGACGTCAAAGAAAAAGCCCCTGATTGGGTTAAACCTTTCAGCATTTTATCCGCTAACCTCCTACCTGTTCACCACAGCAGTTTCTGAACACAGGAGAAACACATCTGACAACAGTTCAGAGGTCATATTGGTTGAAAGCTGTCGGAGTTCCACATTAATGAAGACTTTAACTGGGATGGAGAGGTCTTGTTGATTTTTCTTTTGTCATTCATGAGAAGAGATTGTGGCTGCAGATAAAGATGGAAAAACAGCAGCTGGTTTGAAATATTTCTATCTGGGTTGCAAATGATGAAACGGTTCTTGCTGCTGATGTTAGTGTGATTGTTTGGGTTATTTTTTCTCCTACAAGTGGATCTTCCCAGGGCTCCTTTCACTACTTCATGTTTACAACTCTAAGTCCAGTAATACACCTTTTAGCATGTGGCACAACTGAACGTTTGCTGCTTTTATGTATTTCTGCATTTTTTCATTAAAAAAATCATTAAGACAGCTTTGAAACTCTATTCCGCAATGGTATTCCAACAAAAATGTGCTCCCGGCTGCAAAATGTTGGTCACAGTTTCTACATGTGTGGGAGCAAATGAGAGTTGGAAAAATGGAGGCAAAAACAGAGCCGACATTACCAGAAAAATAAATTCACACAAAAGCAGAGGATGACATGAAACTAATAACGTCTTCGCACCTGACCTTTAAGCAAACAGTTGTTTGAAATTTGATGCGGCGGCTCATCGAGTCGCAGCCGATCAGATGGCAGA
The DNA here is from genome assembly GCF_001649575.2 of Kryptolebias marmoratus. Classification (NCBI taxonomy): domain Eukaryota; kingdom Metazoa; phylum Chordata; class Actinopteri; order Cyprinodontiformes; family Rivulidae; genus Kryptolebias; species Kryptolebias marmoratus. The sequence goes on along the minus strand of NC_051443.1, from coordinate 10,051,918 downwards.
TCAGAGTGAAATTGAGACATTTCACAGCACCGCCTGTGAACTCCTGGAGAGCACAGAGATACAAGTGAGGGAAAAGTGAGGAGGAGATAAGTCACTTGGCCTTGAATTGATTTGATGCACACATGAAGAGATTGGTAATTTCTCTGTGATGCACAATCTGCAACAGTTTGCACATTAAAGCATGGCGGAAGATCACACTGCACGCAGAGGCAGAAACCCCTTTTGTGAGGCCGTGTGACAAGAAAAAAGGGTGTAATTATTGCTTTGTCTGTGAGTGAGGCTCAGACTTGGGGCCAGATGGAGGGTTTGGTAATCTGCACAGGGACTGGTCTAAGTCTTCCCTGGAGGGAGTCGCATGTGAGGGCATGCAGCAGGCAGCAGCATTAGTCATGGGGAGCTCTCCTCTCAGCCAGCTGGTTTCTCAGCCTCTGCTCTGAGCTCCTAGAGGGACCGAAACACCAAAGTGGGCAGCTGCGCCTGTGAAATGGCTCCTTATCCTGCTGTAGAATGTAATGTGTGCAGCATTCACGCATTAGCATCTGAAGAATGTTAGGTTTGAAAACCTCTTAACAGCAAAGTGGCCCCTGAATACTGGTGGTGAAAAGTGATAGTGAGTCAAACTTCTGAGGCTGTGATCTTCTGCCTCAAATGATCCCAGTCAGTTAAGGCCGTGCCTCCAGCTTATTTTCAATATGTTTTACTTTACATTTTGCAACATTCCTACATTTATTTAAAATCAAAAACATCTCTGAACTTGCTGATGTCTTTGCTTTGAGTGATAACTTGTGTGTCTGTGCACACACCACCCTTTAAAGTTGCTTTACCTCTTAACCTCTTTCTGCATGGTAAGTTGCACTTTGGCTTCAAGCTCGGGTGCTCTATCAGAAGGTGTTCTAGGGGTTCCTGAACTGTTTTTTTAGGGTCTGTGCTCCTCTGGACAGAGATCTCTGAGTGTGTTCCTGCTGGAGCCTCTCTCTCACTGTGGAGACCATAGCCCTGAGTGGTCTGATGACTACTGGCACCACTGAGGCTTAACTTTCCAGAACCTTTCTATTTCTCTTTTCAGCCCTTTGTATTTCTCGAGCTTCTCATGTTCCTTCTTGATGTTGCAGTCGCTTGGAGTCACCACAGCTATGACCACTGCCTTCTTCCATACAGTGTAACAGAATCTGGAGTTCCCACACTATCTTAGACGCTACTCTGGATATTTAAAAAACAGATTTTCTGCTCTCTTTGCACCTTTTGTTGACAAAGAGATTTCGGTGGGGAAAAAAAATAAATTAATTAAAGTATAGATTTATGAAAACTAATTTTTTGGTGTCTCTACCAAGCATTTCAACAACAATTACCTAGGAAGCATGTGCGTTTTTTCTGAGTCTGTCTTGTTTTATCCTGGTCCTGTTGTCATGAACAGTAATTCGTATTTGTATAGTGTTCTTTGTCATTAATATGTTATTAATGTGGATGTGGCCATTTATTAGCCCAGTTTGGGTATTTATCAGTGGTGAACCATGCCGATCACAACTGAGCCTTCTAACACACTCCAAACACACACACACACACACACACACACAGAGACAGTCTATAAGCAGTCCTTAACAGTTGACATTAACCTTTCCATTTTCTTGCTGCTAGCCAAACAACAAGCAAATCAAGGGTTGAAAAGTCTCCAAATGCTTGGGTGTTGGGCACCTTTTTGGAAATACAATTCATTGTTTCAATGAGCAATCCTCCTGAAAAAGCCACCAATAATAAGTCTGCAAAGGTAATATATCAACTGGTTTCCATCTTAAGCATAGCTGAAGATAGTGGCCCAACTTTATCACTGTCTCCTATTTAAATTAGGCAGAGAATCAGCTAGAACAGCTAAGCAGGGCCAAAGAAACTGAGCACTACTTCAAATCTGATTGGCTGATCAAACTGTCTGTCTGATTTAACCTTTGTTTTAATGGCCAGGGCTTTCTGATACCTTGTGTACAGGCAAATTTACCTAGAGACAGCACACAAAACATTCTGATTGGTTGATTTATTAACCCCAACACAAAACTCTTCGACAACACAGATTATGGGCAGAAAATACGAAAACAAAGTCGTGTTACATTGTTACGTTATAGATAAGCAAACCCTGAAATATTTTTGTTTATTTTGTGATAGAAACAAAATAATTTTACTTTATTTTATTTCATTTTTTATTACTCTTATGTTTAGTCTAGATCTTCTCTGAATACCCTGAAGTCCTGACAGTTTGCCTCTAGTATTTATATTTATTTATAGTATCCCTCATGTTACTTAGTTTAATGACTCATTTCTGCAGGTTATTCAGGGATTAGGAGAATGAACCTCCTGGTCTTTGAATAAAGTCCCTTGCGACTGAACAGGACTGAAGTCCATTAAAACTAAGAATACCACGTCCTCAGACAACAGATTGTTCACTTTTTGCTCTTGTTGCTCAGAGACTTGGGTTTTGTGACTAAGTTTTCATCACCATTCAACTAAGAAGTAATTAAAAGATAATGGTGCAGAAATCATAACTTAGGTAAACACCAAAATCCTCTCAGTGTTGATGGAATTTCAGCAAACACAAACACTGTCATGTGGAGTTGTGTCAATGTGTTTGATTCGAAATTGATTATTTTGTAAGTTCGGTGATTATTCTTTCCCTCAGTGACTGCTTTATTGAGCACACCTGTGAAATATATTTCATCCCAATAAAATGGCTGAGCCAGAAATTCCACTTTTATTAAAATAAATGATTTTTAGAAAGTAGTAAAAAGTAAACAGGTTTTAAAGTTTTTCCTTTGGAATAGAAATTGCAGTGCAGATGGAGAAGTTGTAATGTAATTTTTTTTTCTGCACTTTTCTGACTCTCTTTGGTTTATTTAGCCTCAAAGCTCGGTCTAGAACTCTTTGTTCTTTCTGTGGTGATAGGAGAAACAGCCTGGGTGGCATATTTTTCTAAAATATGCCATATTTGTCAATCAAGCTGATATTTGTTTGTTGGGAGACTGTCAAAAATACCAGAAGAATAATACATGGTGCGAGTTATAAGATTACAGTGCTAAATAGAATCAAGGGTGGCAGATTTTTAAGTTTTATTTCAGTATGATTTTTGTGGCTAAATTGTTTTTATCTGACTGTTTCTATCACCGGACGAAAAGGAATGAGACTTGGAATTAAATTGCTGTTCTGTGTTTAAGTGAATTGAAACTTTAAAAACCGCAAAATAGTGACAAAGTAGAACAAATGTGACTGCACTGTTAATATTTTGAACATTTCATTTTATTGATAAAACTTTTGAGTCCTTTCTGAAATGTTTTAGAAACTTTACCAAGTTTCAAGAAATGAATTTCAGTCCTTTTTGTGCCACTTTGCAGACACTTAAACCTTGAAAAAAGTGCAGTTGTTTATAGGCTAGATTAATTCCCTCTCTGTTAAAACTAACTGATTTAACTAAAAATAAATACTCTGAACAAAATGAAATTGCAGACTTATCAAAAAGGCACAAATACAGGTCCTTGTTAAGTTTGCCAATGACCAGGCACTAGGTGTGGACAAGATGGGACATTTCCATTTATGGCAGCGTAGCAAGTCACCAATGGTGTTCTTGGTGACTCTATTCCCAACTGCCTTCAGATCATTATCAAACTCCACCTGTGTAGTTGTGAGTCGATCCCTCCTCTTTCTCATGAGCATCCTCACCCCATGAAGTGTGGAGCATGAATCTTTTTTATCCTCAAAGGTCAGTAGATACACACATGCACACACAAGCAACATTAATACATGACAAGAAAACATATTAAAACCAAAACACTAAAATCCCAACTCATTTAGGAGCCTGATTGCTGCAGGGATAAGTGAATTTTTTCATCTGTTAGTCCTACAACAGATACCTGCCTCCGGTCAGGAGCAAGCTGAACTCAGCATGGAGTGGAAGATCAGGATCTGCCAGGATCAGTGTGGCCGTTTTCACCAATCTCCCCGTGTGTAGGTCATAGAGGTTCTTTAGGGCTGTATGAGCAGTTTTGCTGCACATCCTGACAATCCCCAAGAGTTTTGTTCCTGTTCTTACATGATAATGATCCAAACCAACAGAAGAAGTCAAAATAGACTCAATAAAACACGAATAAAACATTCTTATGAAGAAGAATCCACATTAAGACAACAGAGCTTCTGATAAAAGTACATTTGCTGATGAGCCTTAATCCAAAGTGAGTCCACATGCAGGTCAAAGGTCAGTCTCTCATTAAAAAGAGTTCCCAGATATTTATACTGGTGTAATATTTTAACATCTTCACCATTTACAGTCTCAGGAACAACTACTAAAGAGTTTTTTTCTAAAATGAATGACCATTTCCTTTGTCTTTGAGACATTTATCTTTAAAAAGGAAGTCTCGCACCATTCAGTGTGCGTCCATGGTCCAGGGTCTTCACTGCTGAGGAGGGACAGGATGACTGAGTCATTAGCAGACTTTAAAATGTGACGCTGTTAGTACTGGCTGTGACAATCGTTAGTATATAAAATAAATAAAAGTGTTGAGAGAACACAGCCCTGAGATGAGAACAAAAGAACATCAGAGAGAACCCCACTGACCCTCGTCCACTGGGACAGTTAAAAAGTCCACAAGCCAGCATATGAGGCCAGAATGAAGACCATATAAACACTGTTCATTTCTAAATAATTACACCAACAGTTGTCACCTTCTCACCGAGCTTCTTGCTGATGGTCTTTTAGCCCATTCCAGCATTTTGCAGACCTCCTCGCTTGTCTCTGGCATCCTTTCACAGCTCCTTGGTCTTCCTCATGGTGGTGGAGAGGTTGGAACAGAAGGAATTGATTGATTAAATTTATTGATACATTGATTTAAAGTCATGTGTGGCTTTGATGTTGTAGGACATCAAACACTTATTTCCCTCAATGACATGCAAATCAATTTGTAACTTTTAAGTAATCTTTTGTGCTTGATTTTTAATTTATATTCTGTCTCTCTCTATTGAGATGAATCTGCCATAAAAATTAGAGACAGTTTATTTTTTTGTAAGTGGGCGAACTTACAAAATCAGCAGGAGATCAAATAATTATATAAGATTCCGCTCTGGGTTTATCAAAACAATTGTCTGGTGGGATGCGTGACAACTGGGAATTAAATTTCCCATGTTCCCCCTATTATTATTATTATTATTATTATTATTTTTATCGTGTCCGTTGTTGTGAAAAGTGTTTTTTCGACTTTCATTAAAAAGGAAAAAAAAAATCCTGAATATATCTTGTTTGTTGCCTCATGTAGAGCCTGAAAATATAATAGTTGGCTTTAAAAAAAAAAGGGGGGGGGGTGAGAAGTTGGAAATGGGTGATCAACTTAGGTTGAGTATTGACAATGTTTTTGTAACCAACCCGTTTTTATCTTGTCAGTTTACACAAAATTTAAAATAAATATATAAGTATTACTTTTATGGATCTTCCAACATATTTGAATTTTTTACTTTATTTTAATTGTTACAAAAGGCTTTTTACAATTGATTAAAATGGCGTTCCATTGAATTGGAAAATAATGGTAGTATGCCGTGGGTGGTGAAGGTAGTATCTCACTGGGCTGTGACTTATGGAGACTAGTCGGTGACTCAAAGTTGCAAGTAAATTGCAAGAAAATAGACAAAATTTTTCCTTACATCTTACCTGAATTCTGAGTGTTTGTGACCAAGTGACCCTCAAGCCGCGTTGTCCCGTTTTGACCAAGCAATTGTTGAAAATCATGACCTATTTTTGTGTGCACGGCTTGCATTCTAGGCTGTGCACGTTATTTTGTTGCCCACGTCTGCTCACATCGTACCCTCTTTGGCTTACTTTGCTCCCTCTTTGGCAGCCAATCCCCACATTTATGATTCTGTCGACTGGATTACACATTTGAAAAGAAAACAGGCAGATTTTGACCAGTTTTTAAATATGTATTATTTACCATCAGGGTGGCCATTCAGAGTTGTAGCCTTCTCTGTCAGAGGAGAGCTCTCATGGGATCAATATACAACTTTAGAGCTCTATAAATTTACAAAAACTTACTCGAGCAGGTTTTGAGACAGATTTGAAACACCCACAATGTGACTATTTTGAGAGAGCCTACAAGCTTCCGCAACTTGCATGAGGAAACTGAGAACACCCACAATTGTTTCAAGACATTTTGAAGACTCACTCCCGGATGCCGTTCACCATCTCGTTGCCAACAGTCGCAGCCCAGTGAGATACTACCTTAATGGCTGCTGTCCTGTTTCACATCCATCAGCAAACCTTCCTCACAGATAAGATCTGGGATCCTAATGATGCAGCACATACAGGTCAGATCTGTACAAGATGCTCTTTGCCCTATTAGATTTTCTCTGCCTCCGTTGTTGTTGTTTGTAGTTTTGCATATTCTGTCATCACCTCTGAGATCTTCTTTAATGCCAATAAAAATATGAAAACAACACTGTCTTTATAAGAAAATATAGATCAGAAAAGTGAACAACACCCAGAAACAAACAGTACAAATAACACTCAAAGTTCACTTAATAAATTCTCATTAGTCAGTCTGTTTAATAATGATGATAATAACAAAGTTATGCACAAAATGATCATTTAGTTGTATTAGAATATTGACAGCAACACTACTGCAGCAGACTTTGTTGTTAATGGAAAAAAGGCGCTTTAAACTTAAAGATTGGGCAGCCTCACAGTAAGCTGCTGACAGTGCAGGACTTCCTGTGGTTCTGACACCTTGTGACCAGGGTGTATTTAAGTAATTGCTCCGACTCGATGGCTAAATCCTTCAGCTAATAGATCAGGCCACTTAGTATTGACCGGAGCTGTTTGGCATGCGCACTAATGTGTAGGCCTTTAAGTATTCTGTCCAATAACTGGACCGTGCAGCACCTAATCACAGCAGTGCTTTAGAGTTCAGCCTGCTAAATTACACATTTAACTCTGACATTGGTATTTAGCATGCAGCCAAATAAATGGCTAATTTACCAGGCTGACTAATAACTGATGTGTTTAGCATGCAGGCTAATGAGCAGAGTATTTAGCATGCGGACTAATGAGTGAGCTGGAGGCTGATTAGTATTGCTCCGCAGAGACACACCACTGTTCTGTTTACTCATCTCATTCTCAGCTGCCTGACAGATGCCTGGACAGACACAGTCACTGGGAGTCTGGTGAGCAGGCGCACGTGAACGCAGCCGGTGTGTTTTTAAGACGTATAGGTGAGAATATGAGAGTCTGTTTGAGTGGTGGTGGTGGTGGTGGGGGGATTAGACTGGAAGCTTTTGATGCTGCAGAGACATTCACCTCTCTATATCTTGTTATAAATGACTCATTACATATAGGAACTGCTTTTTTTGTCCTCTTTCTTATTAAAGGAACACAAGATTGTCACTGTTGTAGTTACCAAATACTGTTGGGCACTTGTGATGTTAAACTGATTAAAATATGCCTGCCAGTATTGCTTTTATGTATCTTTTGTTTTATAACTGTGTAGCTATCTGTATACATTTAAAAGGAGAAACTATTAGTTTCTTTGCAATACAAGAACTATCACAGGACATACTGTAAATATTAATTGTTAATATTAAGGTTGTGAAGTCATGAGGAGTTTCTAGGGTTTTTTTTTTTTTTAAACCCATCACATTTTTGTTCCCAGCGGACTCATTTTTTATTGTAGTACGACATATTTCACCTTGATGAAAATAACTCGGTCATTGCTTGAGGTAGTGGGAGTTTAGAAATGTCTTTTGTGCAATGTGACGCTGTTTATAAATACTGGTGATAAATCATAAAAAATATATATATATATTTCTTTTAAAGCTCTTTTCTTTGTTTTTCATTCATCTATTTCTTTCGTTTACCTGCTTGTTTCTGTTCAGGGTCGTGGCGAGCTGGTACCATTCTCTAGTTGGCCGAGAGGTGGGGTACACCCCGATCAGGTCGCCACTCCATCACAGGGCCACATGGAGACGAATGAGACAGATGATCATTAATGCTCACATCTAGAGTAGCCATTTATCCTAACTTACATGCTTTAAGACTATAAGCAGAAACCAGAGGACCCACAGAAAACCCACGCATGCACGGAGGGAACATGCAAACTCCTGGCAGAAAGGTCACAGCTGGGAGTCAAACCGGTGACCTCTCGCTAACCTGCTGCACCGCCGTGCTTTTTGTTAAACATAAAACAGTGGAATAAATAAAGAGGTATTTGTCTAAATACCCACAGGTGTTGTCATTGTGTCGTTGGGGGAGAAGTATCAAAAACTCATACTAGTCTGCAGATGAACAACAACAAAATTTATAATTTTTCTAATATGCTGTTTATTAGTGAGAATATCAAGTGGTTGGGTGATTTGGGGATGATAAATATTACAATAATGTTACAAGATTTCCCTCAAGTTTCTGGCCTTGGGAGGGGGAAGGACTTGACAATACGAAATGTTTTCATTCTCATAGCAGCAGTTTGTGATTGGACCTTCTACCAGTTTGATCTCAGTGTGTGTGTGTGTGCAAGTGTGAGGTGTTGCCGGACTGAGAAGGCCCAGTTGTGATGGGTAGCTTCTCCACTCATCAATAGATGTAGGTCTGCTTCCCTCAAAATCTTCTGACCCCCTCTTGCCACAACATAAATATTTTTCTAGATCTGTGTTCTTTATTTGTTTAAATTAGCAATAATTTCTGTGAACATTTTAATGAGAAAAAAGGACCAATGACAAGATGCAGTTAAAAATGATTTTAAGACAAATATTTGCTTCAAGAAAAATGACACGAGTCAGTGGGCAGCTGTGTGAAGAACCAAGAAATAAAAAAAGTCTCTCCTTTGTTCATCAAAACAAGTTCCTAATGGCTCTAAATGTGAAATATGTACCCGGTGTCATTTTAAGACCAACCAAAATACGACATTTGGAAGCTAAAAAAAACAATATATATAAACAGAACAATATTAAAAACACAACTCTGTGGTTAAGATGCACTTTTCAATCACCAAATTTAAAAGGCATGGCAGACATCAGCCAAATATAATAAAACAGCTCACAGTTTTTCTAAGAACCAGACAAATTGAAGTTTCACTGTGACGCAGAGATTGTTCTGAAGGTCATTTAATTATCTCTGTGACACATCATGGCGACGTTTTCACAATTAACCATCAGCTGGTAAACACAGACTCCCTGACTAATCCAACAAATAGAATTGTTTTATTTATATTACTGTCATCAGTAAGGCTGCCTGTAGCAGCTTCGTCCTGCATCCTGATTTCTGGCTGTGCGTCATGACGCTCTTTGGATAGAGAGGCATTTTGGGTTCAAATCCCCATTTTTTCGATCGGTGCTATTTTTGCAATTAAGTTTTGTCCAAAACAATGAAGCCGCAGCCGGTGAGGTTTCTCACTGAACTAAAAATAATTGTGGTGACAGTTTTCCTTCTCTCTGTGTGCTCACTTGGCGGTGCACTGCAGTTCGTCTGGCAAAAAAGTTGGTTAAAGATAGTTTTCATGCATGTTTCAGCTTTTAAAAAATATCGCTCGTTGGGACATAAAGGACATGTTTAGAAGTTAACCACGTGTCTGTTCTTGGTGTGATAAATTTGCAGCTTTTATATTCAGCCAAGAGCTGGCTGCTCAGATCTGGTTTATTTCTTGTCAAAGGTTTTGAGTAACTACTTGTTTAAAACCAAAGTAATCAGTGATTTTGTATAATTTTTTTTTTTTTTTACTACAAACAGTTGGCTTCCACTGTTGTTTGGGGAGCGGAAAATGCCCAGTCCAGCCCACCTTAAAAAGAAGGGGGGGGGGGGTGTGCTTAAAATATACCTAAATGTGCAGATACATCCATAGTCGTCTGTAGTTAGACTAAAGTTGGCTGATGGAAAATCTTTAGCTGATCCTTTAACCCTTCTGTCTCCAAAGGTCTCAGGGAGAGTGGGTAATGATATATCTGCTTTGGCGTCTCCCCCTGGCTGCAGTGAATTGGCAACTTGCGGACGCCTACAGACGTTTATTAATTTATTACATGCCATGACCTTCATGGTCATTTATTAAATATATTTTTCTAGAACATGCTGACAATTTTCCTACTGCACTATTTGCAAGTCCAGCTATATAACTGTAATTTTCAAAAAAAAAAAAAAAACCCTCAAAAGTCTCAAAGGTTACCTTTCAGAACTGTTAGAAAGTGTGAAATTAGGCTTTTTAAAAATTCGATTATGTGTTGAAAGTGTTATATTGTGTACCTTTAGCAAATCTTTTACAAGTCATCCATGCAGCTGAGGGTTACCAAGTTGTGTACTAGTTTTGGTCTAATTTATTTGTGAATAATCTCACTTTTTGCTAAGATTTGGTTTGGTAGTTGTGGAGCTGTTTGCAGTGTCAAGAGCATACATTGCTCTGCCCTGATACTGCAGTAAGCAAGCTCTGGAGCCACGAACAGCACCTTTTTATCATTTTGAAGCTAAATTAGTGTTGGTGTTTATTCATAGCCTTACAGATAACGTCAGAGTTGACGATGTCTTGGGAAAGTGTTAATTACGCTGGATCCAAAAATACTTGGATCATCACTTATTTAGTTTGGCAGTGTGAGTTTCACCTCAGGTCAAGCTTAAAAATCATCAATTTACGGCTTGTAATCAGAGATAACAGAGTCTTAAGACATTTAAAAACCTCATATTTGCTTTTCAGTTTGTTAATCCATGTGGTACTTTTCAGGTAAAAAAAAGGGTGGTGGAAAAATGTATTTTATTGGAACACCATGGAGTTGTTCACATCTCTGCTGCAAGATACTCATTCTGCGTTTCCACATAATGAACCACATTTTTGTGTTTATCGTCTCATTTTGAAAACTACGTTGTACTTACAACACAAATCTAAGGATAAAATTATTTATGAGTCTTTATGTTTCTATCATGATATTCCCCATGTGAACATAGAAAACTTAAAATAACTATATTTACTGACATGTCTTCACTAGGTGCAGCAGAACTGTGGTCTGATCAGGTTTTGATGCAGCTCTTCTGCTGATGATGAGGCCAGTGTCCTTGTGCCTCTGATATGCTCTGGGAACTTGTATAAATACATACACCTACTATCTTAAGGCAGATCTATTCTGCTGCTTGGAATCGTATCATCCCAGGGATTTTCTGCTCTACGTTTCTTTTATATGGAATTGATAAAAATCAACAAACTTGGTCCTCCTGTTCCAAAGGTGTTTCAAGGTCCAGAAACTGGAACCTGAAGGAAAAAAAAAGCTAGAGTTTCTTATCCTGAACCACATAATTAATTACAGTATGTGAATGCTGGGCCCTGGGAATAGCAGGAATGAGCTGGTATCCTTCATGGCCTGGTATCCTCAGATTATCTGAGACTCTAACATATGATGGTATACCAACAAATCCAGTTAAAATGTGGACTTAAACCTAGCCAAATCCCTCATGTACCAGAAATTCAACTAAATCTTCTGCCACCAACAAAATGTCCTCACAAGGACATGAAGTTCCAGCAGCGTTACTGAAACAGATTTATGTCCCCACAACACAAGTGTCTTGAGTACACACACACACACAGAGTAATTACAGTGATTAAGGCTGTAATGATTCTCAGTTTCTTTTTTGCCAGCGCTCATTTTGGCGTGTGTGTACTCATTAAGCATAAAGAAAACAAATCTTTTCCCCCATCCTCTCAGCCCTCTACATTATACACACACACACACGAAAAATAATGACACACATACTTGTCAGGAACTGTTTTGCCTCTGAGGCATCATCCAACGTGCTTCCTGGGTAAAACACTTGTTCCTAGAAAGCAGCAAGGCCCGGTTGATGATGATAGATCATTGGCTCATGAGGATATAGGGTTTGGCAGTGACGAGTTCATCCGCTCTCAAAATGGTCTTTAAATGGCAGTTGTTGTGTCGCAGATGTTGAGGAATAACAGGGAAGTGTCCTGTCACATGATCTGTCTAACAGGATGGAAAGAAGAAGATGATGCTCAGTGAAGAAGGTAAAATGGTAATCAGAAAAGATGAGGGGTGAAAGCTAAAAGCAGCAACAGAGAGTGCTTCAACTACAAATGGCTTCATTTCTGAAATTCATCTTTTTACACACACACCTTGACTCACAGGTTAAACATGTAAGCAAGGAAAAGGCTCATAATATCACATCTTTTCTCTAGGTGTTTTGTTTATGAATAAATTCATCATAACTTGCACATTTTACACATTCACACATATTTCCTTTTGTCTAACAGTTTATTTACTGCCACTGACTTTAAGTCAAGATGGCAGAAACAGCAGGTTTGTCAAAACATGTCCTTGAGGTTCTCCAAATTGGCTGTGAGAAATAATCTGCAACTATTTTGGAGTTGAAGCTTAAATTCTTTTCTGACATTCTCCAGAAGTTTTAGTGCCTTCTTTCTTTTCTGTTTCACCAATCAATGATAAAACCCTTGGAAACTGATCTCTGTTCATTATTATTTTTACTTAGCTAGACTTTGCAAAATTATAGTCCATTTATGCCTTAAAAAAGAAATTTTCTTTTATTTATTCTACATTAATGGGATAGTTTAGAATATTATTATTTGTTTTTAAATGTTCTGTAGATTTGTTACAAATGATCAACATCCTAGAGTAGACAAACGTTTGAGCATAATATGTTTGGAATCTCAGGCAGAAGATCTTTTGGAGGAGACAAGCTAGTACCTAGCCCAAGCATTACCAATCCCAAAGCTTTTCTGTTGTCTGCTGAAGGTAATCGTTGCCTTTCTGTAGAGCTGAGAGTACTGAACTGAACTCTTCTGCATTAACACAATTTCTTTATCTCAGGATATTCGCTTTATGATAAGTACTATTATGACCAAATGCTCTCTTACCTTTGTCTGTAAATATTAAAATATGTCTAAAGGACATCTTGAGCTAACAGACCGCATATTCTGTAGGCAGCAGGCTGTCTATCTGGTGGAGGGTTCTTATCTCTGCTTAGGTGTCTAATGCTAAATTTCAACTATGCTACCTTGAAACATTTCCTCCTAAGTGTGCTGATTTATGTACCTCCTCCTCAACACTGTGCTGTTGAAATGTTGCTGAAGCAGGTCAGACATCATCCCAAAATGGTCTTTCTAACCAACCAGGTTATACAAAGCACTTTTCAACACAGTCTGTGCCTTCATTTTCCCGTCCACACACACATTCATACAGCACTCTACTACAACACTAATCTGAATAAATCATTCTATAGAGTCTAATTAGTGGTTTAGATTGCAATGAGGGGTTCAGTGTCTTAGCTAGAGATACTTAAACATGTGACTGCAGACTGGTGGATTTGAACCTCTGTCTCTCTTGTTGGAGGATGACTGCTCTAACCCCTAATCCAAAGGAATAAGACCATGAGTCGCACTATAAGAGCGGTGGCCAGTCCTGGTCCTTGAGTAGCAACTATCCTGCATGTTTTACTTGTTTCTCTGCTCCAACACACCTGATTTGGATCAATGGGTGATTAACAGGCTTCTGCAGAACATGACGAGGTGATTAAACCACTGAATCAGATGTGTTGGAGCAGGGAAACAAGTAAAACATGCATGATAGTGGCCCTCGAGGACCAGGATTGGCCACCCCTGCACTATAACCAGGAATTGATATTTTAAGCAAAAACACTCTTTGAATTTGTCAGTAATTATTAGATTTTTCCTTGAGGTGCCATTTTGCGATTCAGGACTTTTACCTGGTTCATATTTTTCCTTAAAGCAATAGCCATGTCCACACAGTTAGTATTTGCAGTAAACTAAAGTTTAGTCACTCCAGGTCCTGAGAAAATCCTCGAATGAAACAGAGGCTTCAGGTACATAGGTGTGTAATGCTGCTAATCCTGCTAGCCAGGGATCATTAAATTTCCCTTGTTTTCACGAGTGCAGTGGATCAACGTATGCAGGCAATACGTTTCCACTTTCAACATAAAGTACAATGGCAGAAACAGAAGCAAAGAAATACTGTTGGGAAACAATTTGGGTGTGTCACTACCAAGACACACACACACTCATATGACTGTCATGATGGTCACCATAATTTTTCGGATTTGCTCATTTAAACTAGACTATGAACATTACAAACCACTGCCCATCCCTAACTATAGCCTCCTCAAGTTCTCTATAGCGAGCAGGAATGCTTGTTATTCATAAACTAAACTTTTAAACTGTGTCCTTCATGCTTTGGAAAGTGAATGCAGCACACAGCCAGATGTAGCACAAAGAAAGGTCCAGTGAAATCAGACCCCCCTCACCCAAAAAAAAGAAAAAAAAAATCCCTGATTGTTTCACAGTGGTTACATTTCAAAACAGACTATGACTAAAACTGCTCCAGACTTTGCAGAAAAAAGTAACTGCAACAAATTTTAAATGAATCATGGTGTGAGAAACGTCAAGTGTTTTTAAAGCATTGGAGGGAGGAGAGGGGGCCTCTGGTCGAAAAAAAAAAGCAGCATTGAAAATTTAATCTCTGATTTTCTTCACAGCAGTTTCATTCTAAAACATCCATGAAACATTTCAAGTTTTGTGGACTTTACTACTACTAGTACTTTAAGCAAGAAAAAAAAAAGATTTTGGTTGAATAATCAAGTCAGCTGACAAAAAGATAAATATTTAGGTGGGAATTTGAATATTTTCTTTGCATTTTCTCCACTGCTGTTACCCAAAAGTGGGCCTGGAAACAGTTACAGGCCTAAACACTTTTTCCAAATCTGCAAATACTTACACGACTCAATAAGCACAAGAAGAAGTGCCCCCAGCAGAAAGCTGTTTTATTCATCACCTTCTTCACACCCACATTGGGTTGAGCGCTGTGTTGCCAGGTATGTGTAAGCAGCAGTGTGTGTGTGTGGCTCCGGGCTAAATGTACATATTACAGCTTCATACATAAACAGCTGCCATGTTTACCATCACTGCTTCTACTGCTTCACCCTCAGGCTGGTTCACCTGTTCATTCTTACCTCTCTCGCTGTCTTCTTTTTTGGCCTTACTGTATATACAGAAACATGTTGCTCCCCTGAAATGCTTGTTTCAGAGTGCCACATCGTTCAAAAACACAATCATTTTTCAGGTAAATAAGCAAATGTCAGAACAGAACTATAAAATTTGAGCTTTTTTTAAAAAAAAAAATCTCTGCTCTTTAAGTTTGTAAATCTCTGTAATTCATTGCTGTATTTTAATTTATTTTATCCAGTCTATGAATTTTCTGAATCTTTGTTAGCATAACTTTACATGCATTTTTGAATGGAGGTGAATGAAATTTAGGGCTACTTTCCGACAACCAAGACTCAGAACAAAGGCTATTAAGAAAAAAGAAGGCACTGTAATAATCACAGGAGTAATACAAGAAAAGCATTTTGTCTAGAAAGCCTTAAGGATATAAGAAAAATAGCTGTTGTCACTAGAAAACAAATGCTAATTGTATTTCCATTTTTAGGCCATTGTTAATATTAGATCACTAAAAATCTGTCACCCTTTGGACTAATTTTACTTTCATTAACAAGTAGAGACTGTTAGGATGTAAGGTTTTTGTATTATGTTTTGTCTTCATATTTCAGTTCGAGTTTATTGTTTGTTATTTAGTTGTCTCTTCCCTGTGCCTCAGCCACCATTCACTTCTCCTCAGTCACACTCTCTCTCTTCCCTTTTCTCACCCATCTACACCTGCCTCTAGC
>NC_051443.1:9968019-10036114 GCF_001649575.2 Kryptolebias marmoratus | reverse complement strand
CTTGTCTCCCAGTGGTTCGTCTTTAGTCTCAGGTCTGTTCAGGTTTAGTTTAGTTTAGTTAGTTAATGTTTTTTTGTATTTAGTCTAGGTTTTGCTGCCACGTCAGCCTTTGTTTTGGGTTTGCCTTTTATTTCTAAATAAATTAGTTTTTTTTTATCAACATGAGTCTGCGCTCAGGGTTCGCCTCCTTCACCCCAGTCCATGACAGAGACAAGCTGATGTTTCAGATTTCAGTTAAACCTTAGTTTCTAATTTTGTTTGGCTGTTTTGTAAATGTTGTCATTCACTCTTTGGTAATTTTTGGTTCAAGTTATGAAGTGTCTGAATCCTCCTGCAAAATCAATGTTCTTCACAAAAAGGGAAACAAAAATCCTGGCACTCTAAGCTTTTTTTTTTTTTTTTTTTTCTTTTCTTTTGCCCTTTTGAGACGTGCCCTAGAGACACCACTTATTCTCGAAGCACTTGGAGTAGCAGTGGCACAGACAGTAAAACCATCGCTTGGTCTTGGTTTTGATTGAGAACTTTAAGCAAACCTGCCTAAAAATGGTCCCATTTCCTTAGTTGTACGGAGAACACAAAACAATATCAGTAACAGGATGAGCCTAAACAAAAACAGGACAATAATGTTCCAGTAGAATCCTCAAAAAATGCGACTTGCAAAATTAATGAGTCTGCACAACATTTTTTTTCAGTCGAAATCCGTAAACAACTATGTTGCTTGTCCTGTGTCTGAAAGTCATTTTTAGCACCTCCACCGAAAGCAGCTCCTGCCTGTAAATGTAGACTCAGAGCAGCACTTTGTCTAATACCTCTGCCTTTTCCTTAGTATTTCTTTCATCTACACTCAGCGCCAATCTATGGACATTACCCTGACTGCTGGAAATAGGCACAAGTCTGCACCTCAGCATTTATTTAGACAGACTTCAGAAATCCATCCTTTTCTAAAATCAACATTTCTGTCCCCCCCATCTGTTGTCAAAGCTTCAGCACATAAGGATAGATCAGAACATGATCTGATAATTTGGTTCTCAAGTGGTCTGTGGAGCCTCTTAGTTTGTCTCTCAGAAAACATTATTTCGCTGTGTGAATTAGTTGGGAAGTCTGCAGGATATGATAATCTCAGCTCTGTAACTAGAGGCGAGCGCTGTGCCAGAAGAGCAGTGGGAGGTTGCGTGGCAGCAAAATGCCAGACAAATGTTTACGGGTGGTAAATGACTGCAGAGAGAATTTAGGCCAGTGTTGATACAAAGCTGTAGTAAATAAGCCCCCGAGTTAGCTGGCATGCAACAGCGTGGCGCGAACATTAGCGACAAAACACTGAATGAGCAGCAGGAGTCATTTTGGAGATGCTGGCGCCGCTCCGAGCGTGCTCACACACTTCAGTGGAAATGTCATCTGAGTGCAGAGTGAATAAGTGACTTTTTGCTGATTCTTTACCTGAAGGATGAAAGGACATTCTGGTCACTGTAGTACTCCGTCCATTTCCTTTAAAATGGTACAAAGGAAAGTGCCTCGGTTGTGGCTGAGGTGATGCTAAGCTGCCGCATCGCTTGTAGGATTTGGAGAGTGGTTTGCACATGGCTGCACTGTGTTCCAGTTCCAGCAAAGTAAATGTTAAATGGACTGCATTTATGTAGCACTTTTCTAGCCTTATTGACCACTCAAAGCTCTTTTATACTACAAGCCATATTCACACACTCTGGTTCACAGATTGGGGGCTATGTGGGGTTCAGTGTCCTGCTCAAGACACTTTAGAAACTCAAATTAGTGCTTTGGTCGAAGAGAGGCGACATTTTCTGTTTATGCACCAGAATACTCAGGCCCTGATTTGCTGAGACATGTGCCACACCTATTTTGCTCCATTGTTTTTGCATCATTTGCACTCACTATCTGCTCCATCTCAGTGTTGTTTTGATAAAGCAAAAGATGCTAATAATATGCCAGCTCAAACACCCACGTCACATCTGCATCAAGTTCAGCAGGTGTGAGCAATTAACCCTCTTTTTATTTTTTTGGTCAGGTCACAGTTCTAGTTTCAAATTCTAATTATGACCTTCTGCCACAACAGAGGCACAAAAGAGACAGAACATGTTTTCTCTGTGAGCTTCAGGTTTTAACGAATGAAGTACAGAGTTTCTCCTTTAAATTCAACAACATATCACTGTATCAGAGAAGAATTATGTTCAGGAGAGCATTTATAAATCAGTAAGTCACATTTTGTGCTTTAGTAACCATCACTGCAAAAAAAAAGTGTTTCTTTGTTTTTATCCTAGACCAAGGGCATGCTGGGACCTCTGGCCCATGGGGAGGGTTGCAACAACCTCTCGCCCTCAGTACAACTGCAGACTGCCCCTCAGTTGCATTGTGTGTTGACAATAAGTATTACTTATGGGAGTAAATTATTTCGAGTTATATTTGTTAACCTCTGGATGTGAAGCACTATCTGTTGGAATGTACTATCATCACAAGGTTTCCTTTTCTTAATGCGAAACAGCAACAATGGATTTTACACTTTTTTGACAATGTATTTGTAGATTCAATGGTGTCTTTCACTGTTCACTGGAGGATAATAAGAGTATGAATTGTTTGTGAAGAGGCAACAGTGCAGCTGATTGCTTCTCTTGTTCTATGTTGTCTTCTGAGATGCAACCTGCTCTCAAGAGATGTTAATAAATTCATGTTAAATGTGTGTTGCAAACAGTGCTGGTTTTTGAGAATTGAGCACTGTCTTCCTTGCAGTTCTTTACGTAAATATGGATAATTTTGCTCCAAATTCTAAGCATAAAATCGTACTCACTGTGGGCAAAGTGAGAGACACTGTTTAGTTGGCAGCACAACTTTAGGTACACATTTCCATTTGTGATGGCTTTGAGAATTAGATGAATGCTCATTATCCTAATTAGAGGTTTCACCTTTCTCTTAAGGTAAAAGTATTCCAACTCTGCTGTTTGGACAAGTTCCATGAATATTCTTATTTACATGTAACAGTGCACAGTTTGTTTTGTCACACTCAAACTGCATTACTTTATGTCACCTTAATCTAATTATCGGCTGCCGTTGAAGGCTTGGTTTTGTGCATGTTTGTTTGTGGTGTCATCAAAATATGTCATGAACCACTTGATGGATCTTAATGAAACTTTTAGAAAGAAATCATTCGGTGTACATCTACAGCTGATTAACTTCCAGAGTCTCCCAAAATTCAAGATGCCTATCACAGCCAAATGACCTTTGGAAATACAAAAATGGCTATAACACAGACAATTTTACAGCTATTGAGCTAAAATTTAGTGTGATAGTAGCTGAGAGTCATCCTCAACATATAGTCCAAGAGTTAACACATCTCACATGAGATCATGCTTCAAGTCATTTAGTAGACAAATGGCTACAGCCCTATCAGAAGATGATCTTAGTTTAAAACTGGCTTAAAAAGTGGTGGGCGGTATTAATTTCTTCGAGGAATGCTAACCATTTATTGAACAAGTATGTATTCTGACTATGACCTTTTTTTAAATGGGTTAAACATAATTAGAAAATGGTGTTAACACATAAACAAAGTGAGACTCTTCATTTGTTTTTCTAAATGTAATTAGTCAGCATTGCTTATCAGCTTGCAGCGTGCGTTATCATCGCAGTGCACCATTGTTGGAAGATAACCCAGAGTTAAATCCAGAATTTCATCAGCAGGCTACAAATCCTGCCGCAGAATGTAGGCCCTTTTTAAACTCAATAAAATTTTATCAGGCAGCAGATGGATCAAAACACAAGCCTTCAGTGCAGACAGGGTGTAACAGGAGATACTGTCACACTGTGTACTGAAGGTCACGCCATTACAGGTCTCTTATACACCATGTACATATTCATCCTCTTTGTTTGTAAGGTCACATACGGCAAGATCAGGTTGTACAGATACTGGCAGTCTCTATTTACATAAGCTTTACACTTTTTTAGGCTTCTGTATCACTGCAACCCACTCGTAGTGTCATGTATTGACACATAAAATGGATCTTACCTGATTTTAAAGGATTGTTGACTTTATCACAAGAGTAACATCTACAGTATAGTCAAACAGTTTTCTAAAACCTGGTGCCAATCAACCTGTTAGACATCATTCAAGTTCTAATGAGAAACTGGATGCATTTTATTCGTGGAGAAACACTAATTATTAGTGCAGGACAGGTGATTGTTGCAATTTCTTTGTTAGCAGGATTTGTTTTAAAGCTACCAAATCAAACTTACTGAAACTTGGCTGACAAAAGTCTACGACTTGATTGGCCACTTGCATAAATTTAAAGTGTCTCGTTTTGTTTTTTCCTTTATGTTAAACTACTATAAATGGTCCAAGTTTATAAACATATTCTTTGGTTTTTCACTTTTCAACTGACCATATAAACTGATCAAACTAGGTTTAAAATGAAAACTTAGCCAGCAGATTTAATCTCTTCCTATGAAGCTGTACAGATCAGGACAGAACAACGTGATATGCTCTAAATAGAAAAACTAATAAGTTTTCAATCTTCCTCTGGTTGTACTTTAAAAATGCAATAAATGTAACTCTTTAACATAATCAAAAAGCATCTAAAAGACTTGTGTATTTTAGTGAACACAGACATAATTAGAACAGACACTGATGGTGTGATGACAGCATTTGTTTATTGACCATAAATACAATATGAACATAATAACAAGATTACCATTTGTTTAAAAGTGTTCTATAGTACCCATAGTATATTGAGCATATGAATGCCATTTAAGTCCATTGAAACTTCACCAACAACAAAACATATTTTATGAGGAGACTCCACTGTACGATGTGCAGTAAAGCAAGAAACTTTGTCCTAAAGTATTAAATTACTCATATAAAGGGTCCTAATATTTGTCTGCCTTGATGATGGATAAGGGTTGAAATTGTAACTTTAAAGAAGAAAGTTCATGCGCACCTCTGAACATGTTTTTGGTGCTTTTGATTCATTTTTTTCTCTCTCATGCCACATCATTCCTGTCTGGATAATTCTCCAAATGAAGTGATGTTGTCAGTTGGCGACTTCTCACGATTTTCAGAACAGCCAGTAGCTGCGTCCCTGACTGAGATGACTTTCGCACCGTGTAACATTTTGTTGCAGCCTGCACGTCATGGCATTTGCAGTGTTTTCTGTATCCGTGTTAGCTATGTTTTATGAGCCCAGTCCTCAGAGAGAGAGGTCAGTAGTCAGAGCAGACAATCTGGTTAAAATATGTATGTTTGCTTTTATCTTGACCGAACCACAACCTGGAAAAAAAAAAAAAAATCCCCCTGCTCACAGACCTCTGCAGCCACTCAGGTGTTTATATGTGTGTGTGTTTCATTCTGATTTACTGGCTGAGTAGGTCTCTATGCTTGTTTGCAGTCAGTGTGACTTCTGTAAAAGTGGAGCTGAAGATAAGCTGCCCACTCTTGTCTTCTGCTGCACCATTGTCCAGAAGTGACATTTAGTCATTTTTATGTTCTGTTTGCCTTGTCACTGCAGCGACACAGAAAGCAGCCAACAATCTGAGAAGAATATCTGATGGACTACTGCGAGAGGGGAGGGAAAAAAAAAAGACAAAACAAAACACATTTTTGAATGTGCACAGCTGAGAAAGACAAACGTTCAGTCCTCTGATTTCCTCTGCAGTATCTTGGTTCTTTCAGCACCCAGGTGGTTTGACAACACTCCCCACAGTGGTGATTTTCTTTTCTACAAATCCCAAGACCCATCTTGATATGAAACAATTCTGCCACTGTATAAAATATGTTTTATTTTTTCTTAGGTACTGTAGCATTTTGTTCTTTTAAAAACGCCGTACCACACAGAACCTAAAGTCCAAATCAAAGAGCTGTTACCTCACACAGAAATATCAGGCAATTTGTCATTTCAAATATACAAAAATCTACTGCAAATAAACAACTTTTGTCTCATCCAGATGAGGGTTATTGTAATTCAGAAGCCTTGTTGTCAGAGAAATGTGTTAAACATTTGTTCGGATTTGTTGCTGAAAGGTGGGCGATTGTGTTTTTATCTGTATAGGTGTGCACGTTTGTTAGCAAAATATCTTATGAACCACTGGACAGATTTTAATGAAAGTCTCAGAAAGTAATTATTGGATGTACATCTACAACTGATTATTTTCAACCCGATTCAAGATGGCCACCTACAGCTAACTGACCAAAGCAAGGGTAAAAACATTTTACAGATATTTAGCTAAAACTTGGATAAATATGCATTTTTTCAAGGAATGCCAGGTCTTCCTCCTGTGATGTTTTCTCACCAGCCTGCCCTCATGGTGTACAGAGGTTGACATAGAGGTTGTAGGAGTTGAGTTTCTGACATCCCCTCACAACTTTCATCATCCTTTTATTGTCAAGCTTAGAGATGTGCATGGATGCTCGGGCTTAGTAGTAAAGCTCTAGAATTATCTGTCTGCACAAAAGGATGTTAGCCTGTCCTGGATTACTGAGTCGGAGACGTTTCTTTGGAAGGACGTTTCAGCCAAAACATTTTAACTTTCTCGTACTGTGTGTTGAGTGTATAAACATAGCCGTAAATAGTCTAGTTTATACTTCCAGGATCAAGCATTGGCTTTAGTTTGATTTGATGCTTTTAATCTGATGGTTTATTTTCCACTTCAAATTAAGTAAAACTGACTCATGCTTTAAAAAAATAAAGTAAGGTACAACTTATGAATAAAACATAAAAAAACAGCTGGTCAAGGTTGCTCTCAAATACTGTTGTAATGTTTGTGGGTCCCCAGATGATGAAGACCTTTTTGTGATCACAACTACAGAACGATGTCTGTTGTTGGCATCTGAACTGTTGTGTCAAGAGATTGAAGAAACAAACCCAGCAAAGGAAAGGAAATCTTTTGTTATCTCACATATCAGAGGCTTTGAAAGAAGAACACTGTTTGATGCCCTTGGGAAAAAAAACAAGTTGGTTTTGCAGTTTAGGCAGCCTTGTCAATTTGATCTTTTAGAAGAATGTTTTTAACTCCTTTAAATGCCTATTCAGTTATACACCAGATAGAATTATAGTATTGAAAGGGTTAGTCTGGTCATTTTTTAAGGGGCATTTTGTCAAATAGTTGTCATTAGTTACTACCTTATTAGCTGTTTCATCAGTCATAGAGCACAGAGTAAGTCTTTGTCCAGGCTAGCCAAACAAGGGCTCATTTTATATAATTTTTCAGGCTTAAAAAACTTTTTCTTAAAATCCACATATCAGTGTGATGATGATACCTCACTGCACAATTACACTATATGATGATGACTCGCTACACTATTTACAATTGTAGCTAAACCGATTTATTTTGGTGTATAGTATATATATAAACCCTAACCCTAATGTGAATAAAACAGTTATTATGAATCATACATTATACTGTGATGACATTCTTCTGTTGGTGTAGATGCTCAGTCATCCTGGACATGGCACATCACAGTTTACAAACAAAGGAATTGGACTTTTATTCTGTAGTTGGAGAAGTTTTGCTTTCCATCCGGGGAGCTTTTTTCAATTCAGAACTGGAGAGTGTGGAGTTCCAAGCTTTAAACAGCATGAGATGATGGGTTTATGCAAGCTGGATTCACATGTAGATCATTAGGGTCTTTGTTTTCCTGACCTCTTCACCCCCTTCTCAAACCATCTGTTTTCTCTGTCCAAAATATGAACATTGTTGTCTTTAAACGAGTGCCCCTCATCCTTGAGGTGGAGGTGCACAGCTGAGTCTTGCCCTGAAGAGCCACATCGCCTGTGTTGGTCCATGTGTTTGTCGAGAAGTTGTTTAGTTTCTTCTATATAGCGGTCTGACCATTCCCTGCTGCACTGAACTACTAACACAACACTGCTCAGCTTGTGCTTTATGAATCAGCTTCTGCCTGAGAGTCCTGTTAGGCTTAAAACGCACCGGGAAGTTTCTCGAACACTCCAGCAACATTAGGGATGACCGCATCTTTTCCTTCTTCTTTTAAATGTATTACAAGGGTTAAAGATAAGGATGCACAAATTGCTTGTCTGGTAACTAGAATTCAATTATTTTCAATCTGACTAGGCTTAATCAATGTGTTGCTTGCCAGGCACTCAAAAATACAATCCCCCTAACCCCCTTATCAGGGAATGCATAATAACAAAGATCAGACTTAAACAGGTCTGCAGTGTGTATTCCAACATATAGGAAGGCTCAATCTAAGCTTAAAATCATAATATCAAAAGATTATAATGGTTTATTTTTCAGTTACATATATTTTGTGTGTTTATTGTAAATGGAATGTCACACAAAAAGCACAAACTTTCCATCGGCTTTTAAAGACATTGATGTATATTTTTTATAAATTCAGTATTTTAATATTCAGCATTAATTTCAATACTTGCATTTTGCCGAAGTGGTGGGGAAAAACATAAATCTTCTGCCTGAAGCCACAGGACTACAATGACCATGTTCTTTTTTTAGCTATGGATTTCTTCTTCTTTTTTTTTTTAAACATTCTTTGCATTACGCAATTGTCACAAATGATTTATGGGAGCTCAAACCACTGGCTGACTGCTAAACTTTGTGACTTATTCAGAACATTTCATTCATTTTTGAAAATATGACACTGTAGTGTTGGGGAAAATGATTTAGCATTAGTTATTTTTGCTGTCATATACGGTGTACAATTTTTAAAAAGAGCAATGTTGAAATGTGTGGAGAGCCTTTAAAACTGGGCTTCACAGAGAAAACATGATTTTGAACCTTCTATCTGAGCAGATCGACAACAGTCTGCAATGATGCTACTACAGGAGCAGACTGCTGCTCACAGGTACGAGGGTCCCAACCGGCCTGTCCTTTTCACCACAGGTTGGGGGTTACAAGTGTGCTTAACAGAACGGGCCAGGAATCCTGCGTGAGTAGCCAGAAATGTGTAAAATCTACCCAGAGGCTCCTCTGTCTCTCATATCAGATGTGCGAATAAACCCATCTCTTCAGTTACGGGACATTCAGTTTCAGAAATGTCGCTTTTTGGCATTTTTATTCTCCAGTTGTCTGCTTATATGTAAGGCAAACAAAGGCTGCATTTCATCAACAAAATCATAAATCCACAAAAGTTATTTTTTTTCAGACCTTTCTGGTTAATTAGAAAAAAATTAACTGTGCTGTTTTTTTTGTGTATCATGCATAAGAAGTTGTAGCTTGATGTGTTAATTTTTCCCCGCTGTATGTCTCGCCTCCTGCGATGGAACTGTTGCTAATATGCACATCAAAGTGCTGATTCAGAAATAATACTGTGCAGCCCTTTTTAAAATCTAGATTGTGACAGAATGTGATTAAAATGAAATGTTTTCATTGTCCTCACTGTGCAGTTCAAAGTGAAAAGTCATACATAAATCAACCATAAATAAAATGCTGTTCTCACATCGCTTCCAAATTCATCCATGCCAAGTTGTTTTGTGATGGAATAAAGGGTCTGCACTGCTTGACTAGCCGATGTAGGCCAAGCTCAAGTTACAACAAGTTCAGCTTGGCCACAGGGTCAGAGAAGATAAGTCAGACCTCACTGAGTGTTGACCGCCTGTGACCTGGTCAGTGGTTCAGTGGTTTATGCTTGTTTGACCTACTTTGGTTGAGCCTGACCACTTGAGGGACAACCTACACGATCTGGAGTTTTGGAGATGCTATTCGACTATGGTGCTTGTCAAAGCTGCCACGTTGCATTGCTCCCCCATTTGTCTTGCTTCCAACTTAGGGACCAAATGTTTATGTGCTGCCTAATATAAATCAGCTACTGTAAGATGTGACCGTCTTGAGATAAGTTATTTCACCTGTCAGTGATCAGAATATTATGACTGATTGATGAATATATTTTTTATCTACTTGTCATCGATACAAACCAAACTTCTAGATCACTAGCATCCATCCATCCATCCATCATCCATCCATCCATCCATCCATCCATCCATCATCCATCCATCCATCCATCCATCCATCCATCCATCCATCCATCCATCCATCCATCCATCTATTTTCTTTTGCTCATCATCCCCCTCTCCAGCAACACTCTCCATCTAGGAGCAGCAGTTATACTCTGAGCCTCCTCACTCTATTTCTCTAGTCAATCCCATTCACCATAGGAAGGATTTTCATTGCAGCTGCTTGTATCAGGACTCCCGTTGTTTTTGTGATCCATACCTTATAGGCTGGAATGTTTATGGACTGATAAATTGAGAGCTTTGCTTTTTTGGCTCAGCTCTTTCTTCACCACGACAGACAAGCAAAGCCCTCACTGACATAGAGACAGGCAAAGCATACATTAACTTTTCTCATAGTAGAAAGCTGTTTGTTTATCAATACATATAGAGTAGAGAGATTAAAGAATCAATAAGATTCCCAGTGTTTTGCTTATTAGATTCAGAATGAATCTAGGGTATGAAAAAAGGTAAATTAAAAAAAAGCCTATTAGTGATGAGGAAGGAGAGGATGGGAAGTGTAGACTGTGAGAAATATTGGGGCAAAATAGAAAAAACGGATGAAGACAGTTTATGGGATAATTACTCTGTTTGACCTTACGTTCTAATGAATGCATTACAAAATATAATCCATTTTAGAAATATGACCGTCATTTCATTACCAACTAATTTCTCTGGATAATCTTTAGACAAGAAAAAGAAATGACTGTGCTGTGTGTAAGTGTCAGACTTAATGTCTGTATCTAAATGTCACTTCTTGTACACATGGAATATGCTGTATGTGTGGCAGGTTTTGATGGCTGGGTGAATGTTTTTGAATCTTTTGTGGTTTTCTCTATGGTCTTGCAGTATTTTTAAAAGCAGCATTCTAGCTCAATCCAGTTTTAAGCGATGAGTGGCGAAGGAGGTGCACATCTCTTATATGAAAACTGCCTGAGATGAAGGCATTATCTTTTAACAGCTTGGGCCTGTGGGAATGATCAGGGTTTTTTGTGTCACTGGCTTTTGATGAGATAAATGGCTCACTGAGGGAAAAGAAACCCTTTGTCCCTAATCTTATGGATATTATACAGCCTGGTCTTTAACCTAGAGTCAAAGGTTTTGTACATCAAGGTTTACAAATCAGTGGTTGCTTTGTATCAAGGCATTATTGTTTTAGTAAGTCAGGGCCATCTGACTAGGTACTAAGAGTAAGTTGTTATGTGTTAAGTTTGGTGACATTTATGATGTATGTGTAACATTCATTATGTGCTCCTGTTATGTATATTGCACATGCATGCTCCAGTTTAAGTATGGGGTATTCTTTGTTGCTGTGGCATTAGTATCTCATTGTTTTCATGGGTGTGGTGTTTTAGTTTGACTATTTGTCTTCTGTTCTTTTCTCCTCATCAAATAAATAAAGTCCAAACCAAACCAAACCTGCAACAGCAGCTTAAGCATCAATATCTTCCAGGTCCAAGTTTGTGGAATGAATCCTAGGTAGAAAATATTGGTCTTGGGACTGAACACAGTATGCAACTGGTACCAAAAAATGCCAGGTACTGTAGATTTTGTTGGGACTCTTCTAATGCCACATGTACTGTACTGTGGTGTCCAATCTTGAGCCTCTATTCAGTGCATTTTTGATGTTTCTCTGCTTTGACACATGATTTGAATGAATGAGTGATTAACAGGCTTCTGCAAAACTTAAAGGCATGCTAAAGAGCAGGGAAACAACTAAAACATGCAAGATAGTTTCCCCTTAAGAACCAGGATTGGGAACCCCTGTAGTAAAACAATGCAGTTTGTACTCAGCAGCAACTTCACAACATTGTGAATGTTGTATTTATGTGGTAGATACACCAAGAACACAAAGTAATACCTCTCTAATACACAGCTTTAATGAGAAGGAGATGAAAAACAAACAATGACAAAGCCTATTACTCATAAAAGTGCCACAGTACTGTGATAATGCAGACACAGCATTTGCATAAAGCAGAATGAGATTGTACAGCATTATTGTTGGCTCACTGCTATGTAACTTTTGTTGTTATGGCATGTATGTGATGTTTGAAAGTTGCTACATTCATGCTGCAGAATTTATAACCATGATGTTGTTTTCTTACAGCCATGTATCTCACTATACAAGAGAAATGCAAGGAAAATGTACAAAAAGTGAGATAATGTTGTAAAAATCTACAAAGTGTTTATGGCAGTAGCTGTCTACCAGGGACAGTGTTACATGATTTTACTATGAAAACAAGATCTCTTGTGGCTAATTTGCAAAAGTAATCTTCACTACATCATTTTGTTTCATCCCTTTTCCCATATGTGAATGTTATGATAATGAAAAAGTACAAAACATATTTTTGAGCCTATTATTTTTAAAAATGAGGCAGTGATTTCAAAGATGTCTCTAGTTAGATTTAGCTGGTCAGGTATTTAAGTTGTAGTTTGTTTACTTGCTCAACATTTTTCAGTTTTTTTTCTCTTCTGTTTTTTTTTTTTTTGTCCTGTAGGTGAAGAGTTCTATGAGACGTCTCCGTACGAGCCAATCCATTTCTCTGAGGAATTCAGACATGCCTCCATCATCTCAGGTAATACCACTGTGTTTGTTTTTGAGCAGACTGAATGAAGTGACACACACACATATGAAGGTTGCTTTAGCTGAAGGGACGCTCCTTCCGCTGATTCAGATTAACCAAACAGCTCAGCCCGCTTGTTCCATCAGGGAGTGTCTGAATGAATGCTCGTCTTTGTAATTACAAATCTGAGAGTGTGTGTTTGTGGGTGAGTGAGAGAATGTGTGTGTGAGAGAGAGAGAGAGTGAGAGAGAAACTGAATAGCTGAAGAAGTCCTTTCATTCAGTCCTTCAAACTACTTGTGTGTGACAACATAATATCATTGTTTGAAAGGCTGAGATATCAGTATTGTTCCATTTTTTAAATGATTTTTGGTAGCATAAAATGTATACTGGTATTAGTGGAGGACATTTTTGAAATAAAGTATTCAAACAATCATTCAAATAAAAGTAAAAGTAATAATTTCATATGCCCATAAGTTTTTCAGAGCTTAACATACCATCAGTTACTGTATATCTGAATAAAAGCCAGATTATGTAGTGTATATGAACAGTGTCCAACTAAAAATTTACATCTGGTTGCCACTAGTTTACCAATGGTTAGAAATACAACATATGAAGGTGTCATTGTGACACCTTTTCTGATATATTTTTTTATTTTTTAGTTAAAACATTGATCAGGAATGCAAAAGCTCAGTTTATTTGGTAATGACTAAAGCTGTAATTTTGTCTAAACCAGTGAAGCATAACAAAAAGCATATAAAAGAATTCATAATTTTAGTACTGTATCACCACTGTCTCCTTCTGTGGTTTGTTGACCACCGCAATGTCTGGTGCCGGACATGTTCTGGGAAGTTGAGTCAGTGGTAAGTAATATTGGGTACATAACAATCAGGGGATTCAGGGTTCAAATCATCTGCCAAGGCAACCTTAGTGTGTAATTAGAGAGAGACGTACCAATGCTGCTCAGACATTGCCCAGATTAACAAGGTTCACCGCAGATGTTACGGGAACCATGACATTCTGATGAGACACAGGCTATTGGACATTCATAGACAGGTGCATATCAGAGTCCAAAAATAAATAAATAAAATAAAAGACATTGGCAGTTGTTACTCAAGCTTCGTCCTCTACCAGAAGTCTGGAAGCACAAGTGTTCTACACAGTATCATAGCTGTTCCTAGGACCGTGCTCATCTGAACACGGATCTCTAAGGTTGTTACTGAAAGCCACCCTCCAAGTTTAGGGGTCACAGCCCCGAGTAGCCTACTGACCATGTACAACACAGAGGCCTTGACTTTCTAAAACGTCACTGTTTTCCTTTAGCACTTGATACTTCTTGAACTTTCTCATATTTCCTTTTCTTGATGTTATTGTCTTTTAGAATTGCTACACCATCAATAATGCCTTCCTCTGTAATTTGTCAACTGCCACAATGTATGGTTGGTTAGCCTTTACCTATTTTTCACTGAGAGTGCACTTTGGATGATGCAGTGGAGAACATCCTCCTGACGTCAGCTTTTTTTAATGTACCTCTTCCGGTGAGTAGCCAGGGCAGTGGGGAATTGTTTGTCAGTAGTCTGCAAAGCCTCAGGTGCAAACAAGTTGAGGTGATTTGTTGGATGATTTTTCTTTTTTGCACATTTCTGACACATTGCAGACTTCTGTTTTTTTTTTTTTTTTTTTCCTGGATCTTATCTTCTGGTCTCCTCCTCTGTGAGGGATGATGCTTTATGGGTTGTGGTCTTTATCTTACAGTCAGTCTCGGGTCATCTGTTCTTGTGTTCATCATCTCAAAGCTTAGTACCCATTCTCAGATGATGACAAATGAAAATTGTTAGATGATGGGGTTCCTACTTGGTCATGTATCTCTGTATGATCCAACAAATCTCTTCAGTCAATGCTCACCTCTGAAAGGCTCTGGAACTAATGGTGGTTTAGCCCCTGTGTCTGGCAAAAATTCAGGTTTTGTGATGGTGTTTCCCTGTTTCAGAATATTTCCACACAAAGTTTCTTCTAAGATAAATTATCCAGGATGTGGAGCTGTACGTTTTTTGTAATTTCTTTATCTGCTCAACTGAACCAACTGTGCTTCCACACATTGGAAGTGGGCCATTTGTAGAAAGCACCACCAACTTCTCTCATGGTATTTTAAATTTTATTTCTCCACCTCACAGAAGATGTCTCTTTACATTTTTGTCCCGTGCATGTCAGTCACATCCAGCAGCTCCTCAGTGACAGACAAATCTGCCTTCACCCTTTTTAAAGAAAATGGCAGGACGGGCTGTATCTCTAGCATCAGGGCTTTTGACAACTGCTAATGAAAACACAACACAACTGGTTACTTCATCAGCCAGCTGTGTCACCAGGTTTCTCCCTAGTTGACATGCTGACATTGTTAAAAACCTGCTTCTGGTTTGGACACACCTGTTCAAACACCTGCAGCATACTTCGTTAAAAATGTGCTCTCTGAAAAACATTTGGAAGCTTTAGCTTTATTGTGGTGGGAGAAATTGCAGTTTTTTTTTTATTTTTTTGGTGTAATCTTTGGAAACACATCCCACTGAAAATGCAACCTGCTTTAAAATTCTCAGCTTTTTTTGTTTTTTGTTTTGTTTTGTTTTTATTGATTTGCAAAGTTAGCATTACCTCTGTTTGGTGTCAAAGTGCCAAAGTAGAGACAGACATACTGGCTTATCTTCATTAAACATAAAAATGCGTTTGCTTTCCCATTTCACTTGAATTTGTCTTCCCTCTCGAATATTATTAATATTACCTTCACATTTCCTGCCTCATCTTCAACTTAATCTCATTTGACAGTTTGCTTTCTTGAAAAAATGTTTTGAAAAAAGAAAAAGTCAAAGCAAGCAGTGGTGCAGGTGTTGTTTAACAAGTCAGATATTTCTAATGTTTGAAAATCTGAGAAGTGTGCTGATACTAAGCTCAGGATGTTTTCAGGGTAATATGAATTACTATTTTTTTATTATTGTTTATAAGCTTGCTGATGACTCCATTTTTCTCACCACATGGTTCCTGATGTATAATAATCTCATTTATTAGAGTTCACTCAAGTATCACAGGCTACTTTTAAAAGATTTGGTTTGTTGGTTTGTTCAATGTCAACAGACCCCATCACTAATAAGTCCAAAATAAATCTGTGATGCAAAGGCAAACAGACACACATCTAAATATGATCAAATGTTAAATTGTGTAATTTGCTCATTTAGTTATTGGCGAAATGACATTAAAACTATTGCAGAACTTGTGCCATGTCAGGCCTCATGCGCATTTCTGAGGAGTGTTTAAATGTCAGGAGCCCCGAGCAATACATCGTCATTTACACTTTTTCAATGTGTGTGTGTGTTCAAACAGCTGTGAAATAGAGTCGTAGCTCTGTAAATTGGCCTCTGCTCTTTCAGATTAACACAAGTACAAACGCAGTCAAAGCAGGAGAGCTGGCAACCAATCCAGCTTCAAAAGCACTTTGTGTCCCCATCTTACACACAAAAACAGGCAGAAGGAGGGCTGTAGCAGTGCAGGTGTTGTGTAACATTTCACTTATTTCCAATTTCAGGCCCATAACAGCTTCAGAAAACGTGACATCCACATGCTTGCTCGTGCATGCGTGGGGCTGCTGCAGGAGCAGTGCTGCTGTTTGTCAAAGCTGTTTGCAGTCAAATCACCTGTCGGCCGGAATCTGAAAGCATGATGTGAGGGATCCTCAGCGAGACTGTCTGTGAATGCCCAAAGCAGATAAAGAGACAGAAAGAAAGAGGGATGGGGCGGGAGACGGAAGGGAGGGCGAGATAAGAGGATAATTCAGAAGGGCGTTAAATAGCAGTGGCAGAAGAAAGAGCACTGGAACATTGAAGTATGTTTCAGACAAGAGTGTTGCAAATTGATTAGAGGGAAAGGCTAGGTGTGACAAAGTGTTTGTGAATATGGAGTTGTGTGTTTGAGCGTGTCTTTACGTGACAGAGTTTGAGTGGTTAACTGTGTACACTCTTGAAAAAGGCAAGGAGATGTGTGCTAGGCGAAATAGAGTTGTAATCATTAATCATACAAGCTGCCCCAAAATTAGTCATAAAATTTAAATGTCATTATTGAATACTTAATGTTGTCCTGTGGAGCTTTCAGCAAATACAGTTTGTGTTTGCATTTTTTTTTTCACCAAAGCTCTTTTTTTTATTAGTATGGAGCACTGAAGGTGGCGTGAAGGGCTAGTGAAATTCAATCATTCTTCTGTGTTATTCTTATGCCAAATAAATCAATTTCTGAATGCCTTAACATACCTTGAATGAATTTTGGCATTTGGGGAAAATGTTTGTATTTTTAAGAGGTTCAAATTTGTCTTTTGCAAAACGGCTCCACAGCAGTGCTTCAAACTTTTAATATGGGGCTATTTAGTCAAGTCAAGTCAGGTTTATTTATATAGCGCTTTAAAAACAGGTTTAAAACTGCACCAAAGTGCTTTACAAGAACAACAATAACAGAATTTTAAATAAAACAAGGTAAAAATACTACTTCAATTAAATGCCAAGGAATAAAAGTGAGTTTTTAAAAGCAATTTAAAATGATCCAGGCTGTCGGCAGATCTGATCTGGAAAGGTATATTATTCCATAAAATCGGAGCTACTACAGAAAAAGTCATTAATAGCTGATTATTTGAACGTAGGGTTCTCTGCACAGACTGATATTTTAAAAGGTCCCGAAGATATAGGAGGCCAACCCATTTAAGGCTTTATAAGTTAATAAAAGAATCTTAAAATCTATACAATAAAAGACAGGTAGCCAATGTAAAAAGGCCAGTGTAGGCCTTATATGGTCAAGCTTCCTGGTTCCTGTAAGAAGCCATGCCGCTGCATTCTGGATCATTTTACCCAAGGAACATATTTGAAATTTTGTACACAAATGAAAATGACCAAAATCTACAGGACAGCCTGTTGTACATGTGTCCTAAACAAACAGGAAGTCTGGTATTTGGAATTAAAACTGCATGGGATGCTTCGTGTATGCAAGCTAAAAACCCTTGATCCATGATCATTGTCTAAATCTAAAGATATTTAGTTTATTCGTGTCAAATATTAAGGGTGTTGTTTATTACTTTGTGAGCGGTGGTTTAAAGTAGCTCACCTGTGGCACTCTTCCTGATGCATATGTGGAAGATAATTTAGTTAGAAGACCCATTTACTGAACACCAGCTCATAAAGAGACGTGAAGTAAACAAAAAGAATTTCACATCTCCGAGATAAAAGACGTGGCATAATGGAAGGGAGACAGTAGTTCTATGTGAGGAGCAGAAAAAAACAAAAACATTAAGAAAACATTAACCATCATCAGATCTGAAATATTCTGTCATAGTCACAGGTGCAGACAGCGAATGTCTAGTAGAAGCTAAATCACATCTTAGAAAGCAAAGGGCTCTGTGACCGGTAGGAGAGGTAGTGTGACAATGTGAGATATCATACAAGAGAATATTACAGCCTGCAGCGGGTAATGTTACACTGTCAGGTGTTAGAACAGAGGATTATACAGGACAGAGACCTACAGAAAGACCCCAAGGCTGATATCAGAGAGAATTAACAGAGCTACTGCTGAGCTGTGAATTTGTATGCTGGAATATGCCAGTAAAAGCAAGTTCTCAGTAGAATTACACCTGATCATTAGAAATAGCTGAGCAGAGCAAACTAAACTTGCACTGAGTTTGTTTCAGTTTAACGTGTTCCTTAAGTGAACTTCGGTGCTTTTATTGGGACTTTTTGTTATAGAAAATGGCACGGCGAGTGGGCAATTAACTTATTCTTTTTACCAGTGCTTCATATTATTGGCTTGTATATGCAGTTTAATGGAAACAATTTTATAGTGAAACTGAACAACATCTGCACAAACGCATGGCACATCACTGGAGAACCATTTCTTCTGATCAAGAATCTGTGATCCTCATACAGCTCAAGAATAAGGGACACACTTTTGAGGACAGTTATGTAAGTATTACAGACAGAGAGGATATATGACTTGAAAAAGGAGTAAAAAAATAAAAGCCATCAATAAGACCTTTCACAAACACTTCAAGTTGGATCGGAGATGCCTTCGGGCCATCTTAGTGTGATTTCTGGAAGGATCAAGACGGCGTGGGGGTGGGGTTGTTGAATTCAACCTGCCGCTGAAATACATTGAGGTTGTGATGTAGTGTTGACCCTCTGTGCAACCAGCTCGCTGCAGGACTAGGAGTGGGATGTGTTCGATGCGCATTTTATGCATAGCAGTCCACATCAGCCCTACAGAGTTACATTTTACACCTTCTTTGGTTCTGCAATACTGCCTTCATTATTGAAAGCTCACATCTTTACAGGATCTGGACATCTCATTTAATGATTTATGAACAGCCAGAGACGGGCTCTTCTTTGTGGTTACATTGCAGAACTTTTTGTGAAAGAAGCTTAAATCAGACAGGAAAAGGTCAACATTGAAGAAATGAGGTCTAAGGTTCCACATTTCCAGCCATACAATGTAGGCTGGAGTTGAAAACCCAGATAATTTTACACCAATTTGCACCTTCATGCATGTGACCAAAGCATCTCACATGCTGATCAGGTTAACAGTGTCACCAAAGACCCCCAGGAGGGATGGAAGTGCCAGCGATTTGCACGAGAGTTCAACAACTCACTAAATGAATCGTCCAACAGAAGGCCTTTTCAAGAAACTGTTCCAGGATTTGGCTGTAAAGATGAGCTCATCTTTAAACTGCCTCTGAAGGTTCATGAATGCAACAAGGTTAGAAGCAAATTGTCTTTATAAAAGATAAACAAAGGTTTTGTTGTATTTAATTAAATTTGTCAGAATCTCCTGAATTAGCAACAAACTACATCATGTTATCAGGCGTTCTCGTCCAACATCAGTGTCTGACCTCACAAATGTGCTTCTGGATGAAGAAAATTCCCATTAATACACTCCTAAACCTTTGGAAAGCCTTTCCAGAAGAGTTGAAGCTGTTATAGCTGCATCATATGAAACCTTGTGGATTAAACGGATGTCTCTCAAGTTCATATGCGTGTGACTTGAATACTAATTGAGTTGTTTTTGTCTATTTCAAAAACAAACAGTCATATCTAAGAAATTTCCTGTTTTTTTTACATTAGCTCTTTTAAAATATTTACTTTGTTTCAATCTATAGCAAATTCTCAGACAACTGCACAAGTTGGAACCTGGAAGTCAGCAACAACCTGTGCACATTTATCAGCTACCATGGCAACACATGTCAGGTAACGCTAATGTTAGCTTTTTGTTGGGTCTGTGTGAAGTTTGATTTGATCAGGAAATCAATCAGAGCAGAAACTCAGTCTCCCAGGAAATTACAGTTCCATAAGACATGATTGTTTTCCCCCTTTAAGGTACGCTATAATCTCTTGCTGGATCATATTTAAACATAACATTTGTTTGAGTTTACCAAATACACTCAGTCCTACATTAAAAAAAAAAATCTAATAAGGTACTTGTTTAACTGAACAAATACAAAATAGCATTGACTTAACTTAGTTAATTTTTTAGAGTTTTATGTGAAGCTTAAACAAAAAACTTCTCAAATAAACATCAAATTTTTCACACTACTCTCTGCCTATATGTTTTTCTTTTAGCACCAGGCTATTCTTTTGTTTCATCTCAATTAATTTTTCAGAGTTAGGTCAAATTGATGGATATTGTGGCAGGCGTCTTGAATAGGGGTTGTTTCCAAAAGTTAATCAGTTGAAGATGTACAACCAATACTTTTCTAATGAAAGTTACATTAAAATCTGTCCTATTCAGGTTGCAGGTTGCAGTATTTCTACAGACAAACACATACACACATTAACATGGGCAAAAACATGATCCCCCTTTTGCCTTTACCGGCGGACTGTAGTTAATCAGTCCTAGCCCGAGTTAATAATTTGAATCTGTTGATAATTTAAGTTGACCGAGTCCAAGTATATTAAGTTGAAACAAGAGAAATGTTGCCAAAGGACAGAAAGCGTTTTTATGTTAATTCAATGCTTTATTTTTTATTTTGAAAGTGCCAGCCCAAGATGAACCCTCTCCATTGTTTTGGTACGGATTCAGAAATGATACTACAGAATCCTCATCATCCAATCCTCTTGTTTCCCCGCGGGTATTTTTAGGATCTTGAAACACTGGAGACTCAGCCAACCTAGAAACCGTTGGATGTTTTTCCAATGAGTGCACAATTTCCATGTTATTTCACAGTAAAATGAATATAAGATGTCATGCGCGTTTCGAGTTCTCATTCAGCTTTGTCATGACTTTTGTTGCTAACAGCAGCAGCAGTTGCTACGAGCAGAAGAAAAGTCAAAAGGGCCTTAAAAAGGATTTAGGTTTTTAAGGCTTTTATTCAAGACTACTTACATGACTACGTGGCTAATATGCAACTCTGATTAGATAACTTCTGCTTCAGTGATAGACTCGATGGAAATAACCGCTGGGTATGTCTTGCTGGACTTTTTCTATATTGAGGCAGAACAGCATCATATCCTGCACCTAACAATTCAAAATGCAGCAGTCACTAAAGGTAGAAGTTAACTTGCGAAATCACATATTCAAGGGGAAAATAACAAAACATTTAACGGCTATGCTCAAGGATTGTTGCAGCCAGTCAAATGCGCATCAAAACATTTTCTCATTACGTCGAAAGAAAAACAATTTTGGATGTAATTAAAAGTTTTGATTGTTACAAATTTAAATGACTTTGAGCACAATCACGTGATCTAGAAGGAGAAAGTTTTTTACTTTTACTGTTCTAATTTCTTAACTTTAGTCATGGGTAACGGTATTTTAGGCTATCTCTCCCGCACCTGTATCACATATTAGGAAAAAAATTGCTAAGTATATACTAAATTGTAAGAATACAAAAAAAGAAGACGAAGAAGCTTTTTAAAGCTTTTTTTTTTTCGTGTGTTCTTCCACAAATATTGTTTCATTGCTATGCATATTAACTCAACAACTGATATTTGGCCTTATTACCTCTGATCTAAATATACATCTCCTTGATGTCTTTGCTTTACAAAAAGAGACATACAGATAAGATGAGGGGTGACTAAAGGGGATCATGGGACGATACTAAGTGAAAGGACAACAAGAGAAAAGGTAGAAATTAGGCAAAAGAGAGGCAAAAAAAGACATTGCATGCAACCAGGCTGCAGGAGACAATAGAAGAGAGGGAAAACGAAAAAATGGAAAGAGGAGCAGAAATGTGAGACAAGAGCTTGAGAAAGCAGAAAGAAGAGAGTTGATGGCAGCAGAAAAGAGAGCGGAGCAGATAATCTATCCACAGGGGACAGGAGTAAGACGTTTCCTCCTGACACAGCTTCATCTGTGTGTGTTTGGTCAGGATGTGGCTCATATAGTGACCTGAACAGTGAATATATATATATAACAGTGAATATATATATATATATATATATATATATATATATATTTTTTTTTTTTTTTTTTTTTTTTAGGAAGATACTCTTTTTTTAAAAGGCTTTGACAGGAGTTTGAATAACAAAACAAACTAAAAAAAAACCTATTAAAATATCTGGTGACCTTTTGTTGAAACACTTTAAAGATGCTTAAAAATAATCCAAATATCAGATTTTGGGTCTTTAAGACAAAATGTTTGGCATCCTGGTACCTCAGTGTAAAAATGGGCATTCCCCAAGGTTCTGAGGTGGGACCACTCCTCATTCATTAAATGTGACAGACTCGATTGAAACGCCTGCAATCTATTTCACAGATATGACACTGATGTTCTACCATGTGCTTATGGAACTTAGAACAGTGTTCAGTACTTTTTGGTTATCTTAAAGCTTGTTCTGAATGCAAATAAAAATCATTTTAGTATTAATTGTTTTTATGTATATGGTAATTGTCTCTGCATTATGCCCTTGCAATAAAAATGTACTCTGCACTTATCGCTTTGTGTAAATTATGTGCACACTCTTGTTTTAGGTGCTGATTTTTTTAACCAATTATGTGGCTTCTGAAGGTAATGGTTGGGATTTTAAAGAAAAGAGTGTGAATACCATTTAACTTTATTAATCAGGTGTTTTTTATTTTGTGTAGATACACAGGTGGGTGAATACGTCTGCAACCCACGTTACCTCTGAATGTCACGGGGTGATTTTTAAATAGCACCACTGACAGAAGAGCCCTGTCACTTGGTTTAAAGAGGCACCAAAGCGTTCACTCTTCTGTTGACGCCTTTACTTCTTCACACCCTTGTCACTCTCTCCATTTTCCTTTTCTGTTTTACAACATGACCTCTTTTCCTCTCCCCCTACTCTTCTCCATTTCCCCTGCCTTCCCTCTCCTATACGCCCACTTTCTCCCTCCAGTTCTGCTCCTGACCTTGTTATATCATGTCTCCATGGTGTGTAAATATATAGCTATAATAGACTCAGAGGCACACAGTGTTTTAATAAAACATTATATGTGCGAGTGTTTATGTGTGTGTGTGTGTGTGCTTGCACCCCTGGGCAGGGCTTGGTCTGCACATCCTGGTGAGGCTGTGTGTGAGAAAGATAACAGGACAACCCAGGGCAATTCTCTAATTGGCCCGAACTCTAGCCCCGAATGCTCGCTCCCCTTCTCTTCATATATATATATCTGCTGCCTTTCAAACAATGCCACCGCTTCTCTTCTGTAAGGGAGCCGGGCGAAGAATTAAAGGCAGGGGAGGTGGGGCCTCAGAGGTGCTGCCTCAAGTTAAGAAGGTTAAACAGTGAGACTGATTTAAAAAAAAAAACAGGTATCACATGACAGGCAGTTAAGTTTAAAGCTTGTTTCAACACAGTGTTGGCTTCTTTTCACAGCTGTGATTTCTATGTGCTGTACCAAGCATTTTGAGATAGAAAAGGATTTAAATGTTGAGCAGGAGCCTTGGTTTACTTGTCTTTCCCTGGTGGGAGCAAATATGCATTCTATGCGTTTATCTTTAATTCATAAGTTTTCTTTTATTCCTACAATTTAACACTAAATCCCCCCTTTCTTTCACGGTTTCTATATCACTGAGTGTACAGTGAGTTTCCTCTTGACTGTTTTTTCCCCATTATGTTTCTTCCTTTTCATTTCTGTTAAATAATGACTTATGTTCACAGCTACACTTTTCATGAATAGCTAAATAATGTTATTAAATAAAAAAAAACACGAATCACAGGTTCACACCTCATCATGCTTTCCCACAAGTCTTTTTTTTTTCAGCATCTGTGTCAAATAAGCAAAATAAAATTGCGGCTGCAGTCAAGGCTTTTCTCACTGTCTGGTCCATTGCAGTTCTGTTTACCACACCGCAGCACATGTCAGCTTGGTATGAATTTTGAACGCTAAAACAATATAGTATTACTGACACACAATCCCATGTAAATCTAGGAGGACTCTGGTAAATTGTGAATCTTTCTGAGGTTTGCGCGTTGTTGCAGCTTCTCATCTGACAAACTGCAGGGGTAGAGGAGATGTTGTCCTTAGATGAAATAAAATATCTTGTTTTTCTTGGGTTGATAACAGCAACACTGTTACTATAATGCAGCTCACCTTCACACGTATAAAACTGACTGTTCCATAAGCTCTGACAGGTAGAAAAAAAATATTTTCCACCACCTTAATCCACTCTTGCTATCTTTTACACAGCTGGTTTAGAACAAGGTAATCTAAAGCACTTTGTGTTGCACTCTGTTGCATGAAAGGTGCTTTAAATGATGTCTGAGTTGGTTTGACCTGAATGGCGTATATCTTGTACATTGCACCTCTTTTACTTACAAAGGCATGTCATAGTTCAATTAGGAGTATATGACATTGCAAAGATAACTAAACTGTGTCATTTTATTACATTTTATGGAGCCATAATGTTACATATCTAAAATGATGGGTCATCAGGCAGTAAAGCTGCAGAAAATAGTTAAATTATATCTGAGTCCTATTCATTGTTTAATATAATTGGGCCTTCCTTGAATTACACCGTGGGGTACAGTATTACTATGTGCCTAGAAAGGCTTGTGAAATTGCCTGAATATTGCATGTAATTTAGGGCTTTTTAATATATTTTTAATCCCAGTTTCTAATATTAATTGTGCAACAAAAAATATTATTTTTCAGAAATATCTTTGTCCTCATGGACATGCAGAAACTAAGCCAAAATACAATAGTAACTATGTCAGGCCTGTATGTAACACTGCCACTGAAATACAGAAAAAAACAGGAAAGGCGACATGGAGCACAGGCATAAAGCTTACACTCTGGATAAATAGACTGCAAACACGGCAAGAAGAAAAAGACAAGGATGGAACTTCTACTTTACGTCACGTTAAACTAGAAGACAACAAAATTGCAGGACAGTGTTGACTGAGTCTTGGGGGTGGCTGTTTTTGCTTTGAGGTGCTCTACACTTCCTGTGGTCCATTTCTTAAACAGTAGGCATTGCTACGCAGAAAATAAAACTACAGGAACTGCAGCGGAAGAGTACACTTCATTCACAAATCTAAATACAGTTCCAACTTATTTGCACATGGCCAGGATTAAATTTGCACCAAAGTTTTTAAGGAAGCTACTTAAAGCAATAATGTAGCTATTTTTGGATGCCACAGAATACCCTATAATCATATTACCACCCAACCCCACTGTGTATTCCTTTCTTTATTCATTATAATGCAGCACTAAGTGTCCCATTCACAATAAGGAGCTCCCCCAGTTACCATGACATACAACCTTTTAGTTACCCATAAACCAAATAAATTCATGTTGCATTAATGCAAGGGTCATATCCTCCTATTAGTCTGCATAGTTGGAAGCGGTTGCAACTGCTGTAAAGTCTTTTTTTTCTTTTGCAGTCATTAAGAGACGCCTCAGACCGCAACAGTGCCGAGCTGCACAGAGCATTAAGCCAAGTGGGCGTCCAGCAGTCGAAGCCTGCTTCATTTCACTGAATCAATATGCTTAGCTGTTAGAAGGTGTTAGCTGCCCCTCGGAGACCAAACATGCTCATTTAACGGTGCGCATTATGGCAGGACACACAGAAATGAATGCACAAATTATTCATGGGTCTGGAAGTGCAACTTTCCCGTGCGTC
Organism: Kryptolebias marmoratus; assembly: GCF_001649575.2. Lineage (NCBI taxonomy): Eukaryota > Metazoa > Chordata > Actinopteri > Cyprinodontiformes > Rivulidae > Kryptolebias > Kryptolebias marmoratus. Next base: position 10,010,505 of record NC_051443.1, on the reverse strand, counting down.
TCTGCATGCATCTTCAAATGCCCTGCTTAACGAGCACTTCACAAACCACAGTGGTGCTGAGCTCCCATCATTTAGATTTCTGGACATAAGCTGGTAAATCCTGCAGCATATTCTCTGGCTGCATTGTCCCACTTCAAAGGCACCTCTGTATGGATGTGGAGAATGGGAATGTTCCGGCTGTCCTGTAGGAATATAAGCACATCGTAGCTCTATTTTTCGCTGTCAAGGATAAAGACATGATGAGGTTCACTTCAAATTTAGCTGAAGCTGAATGACTGAAGAAATTTAAATGCTTAAGCAAAGCAAACGGGATGTGATACATTGTGCACATCAGCTGCCAGATTGAATGCATCCACTGTGGGAAGACTCCAAACATACAGAAATAAAATACTAACAAATAAAAGCTACTTAAACGTCCATATTATTAGGTTCACCAAACATAACTTCAAAACATTTTCCTTAAAAAAAATAACACTAAAAAATAAATTAAAAAAACAAGGAGTGTTTGCTTTAATTAATTTAGACTTAATACGAAAAAAGCAACAAAGAGCTGAATAACAACTCCCAGTGTTAAAACAATAAATAAATAAAAAAGGGAAACACTCACCAAGTCAGTAGGCTGAGTATGAGAAAATGAGGCTTGATATCAGGAATATTGAAAAAATATTCTAATGGCTTGCCACAGTGCTAAAATAAATGGTACAACTGCATGCCATAACTCGCTCCCTGCCGCCACCGCGGCTGTTAGTGATTGGCAGCATCACAGAGCTTCTTCCACACAGCTTGTTTAATGTAAACAGCTTTAGATAGTATTTTCCTCCTCTTCTTTTTTTTGTTGTGGCTGTTAACAAAATGCAGTTAATTAAAACCTGCGCCCACTTCTAGATGGGGAGCGTTGATTGCCTATGACTGACATATTCATCCTCTAATTCTAATTCAAAACGTCAGCCAATGTTTGTAATTAATATTTGACTTAGTAGTTTTCCATAATAATTAAATTTGTTAAAATAAAATAAAATAAAAAATCAAAGGAGCCCAAGCCTATGGGTGCACTGATCTTGTTAAAATTTAGACACAAATCACCACAACAATAACTAAACTAATAGGAGGTTTTCCATCCTCATATTGGTTCATTTTGTATTAATTTTTGATTTTTTTTTGTGAGATTTGCTTTAGAAAAGAAAAGTATGACAACACTGAAAGGAATATTACCATACAGGCAAAGTGTGTATGTTGAATCAAATCTACTGATCTTTGGCTCAGAGCATTCTCTATTTTTACATCCAGGCACTAGAAAAGCAACCGATCTGGTTTCATTTAGATCTGTAGAAGCAGAACAGCTCCTCGATACGTGATCAGCCTTTCCTGGAAACACACTGACACAGTGCTGTTTATCTATACAGCTCAGGGCCGTGTGTTTGTGTGGATGTGTGGATGCCAAACTGCCAGTAGCTGTTTGAATTTCCAGTAAAACATGTTCCATTAGAGTCGACTTTGTCAGTGGTAATAAAATGCTGTAACAAGCAGTATAGTTCTTCCCGTTGTGTGAACGTTTGCATTTAGAGAACACAAACAGGCACTGTGTGTGGGTCTGTCTGTGTGTGTGTGTGTGTGTGTGTGACAGCTCGGCCTAAGAAGTACTAAGGTTATCTGCAGGAGAAACGATGCAGTGGGAATTTTTAAGTGGCCACACTGATGAAAGAAGACTTTCAAACACAATATTTGCGTTGGTATAATTAAACTAAACAAAACATCAAATGGACGTGATGATGGTGCATAATGGTGGCTTCTCGGCCACCCTTCACGCCTTTTTGAGTTTCATCATAATGACCCAGAGCATGCTGTATATAGTCTATGCTTTAATTGACAGTGTTTTAGAAGTTTGTAAATAACTAAACTGTGCAGAATTTCCAACTTCAGGAAAAGTTAGTTTTCTTGTTTCAAGTTATTCTGAGAAAAGCCGAGGCTCTTTAAAAATTTATCTTGGCCGTCATTCTTGTATCAGATGCAGCAAAGGTTCAGCCAGGTGGGAGTCAGCCCACCAGTCGAGCAGCTGAACCTCTGTCTTCCTCCTGACCACTCAGAGAACCTCATCTGAAATGATTTTTAGGACTTTGACGACTATAATCCCAAAGATCCTTTTTTTTTTTTTTCAAACTTTTTATTATGAAGTGAAGTGGCAGACAGCTAAATCTCCATTCAGAGGTACCTTTCACACATGAACACAAAAGAATGGAAATCTCGGTCTATTCATTTAATAATAATTTAAAATATATATTTTTTGCTGTTATTCACAAGGATTGGGCCTCTCAAGCAAAACGAGTCAAGGTTGTTGGTAAAAGATTGATAAGTTTTCAAATAATTCACTTAATAATGCCCTTACACATACACACAACACACATGCACACACAAAAAAATAAGTCATTCACACTTCACAAGGCATGATTATTTAGCTTTTTTGCTTACACAATACTGATTTATATAGCTCAGACAGTGTCAGCACAACAACAGGCTTTAAAAAAAAGTGCTGAGCTGATCTAAGCAATTGTAACGCCATTGTGAACTTAGAGAAATTTCAACACATGTGAGAGAATGCAATACTGGACATAAATTTATCATGTTCATCTTTATCAGGGCTAGTCTTAGCAACCCTTTAATGTTTTAGGATTATTGCCTATTTCATATTTTTGTTGGGGAAAAAAAATGATTCTAGCAAAGTTTACTTACCACATGTTCTGCCACTGAAACCACCCTCTCTGTTGGTTGTCTCACAAGTATCTTTGTTAATCCTGGTAACTGGAGGTATTTGTGTTCCTTTGTGTTTCACCAGTTTATTAGATCAGTGTTGAGTAGTGGACACATTTTCTGGCTGTAAACATGTAGCTCACCCATGACTGTAGCTATTATTTTGTAATTCCTTTCAAATAAAACTATTATGGCAGCAGCAGATGCAGGATCACGTCTAGTTTTATGGGCCAATGTTGTGCTAAATATAGCACCCAGTAAAGCATTGCAATGGATAGGAAACAATGTGGCGCGTCACAGCACCTTGTGGTAGTGGCGTGATGCTACCCAGAAAGTGGGGGGAAAAAAAAGACTTCAAATTCATGTATTGTAATGACTATTCAAATATGCAAAAAAATCACCGCCTATCACTGTTATTCGTACAAGCAGGAGATTCCGTATGAGATGAGTTCTAATAACAGGACATTAATCTAATATTAAAATGGCTTCCAATGCCTTACATCTGAGTGGGTAAACTGAGTGGAATTGCCCCACGTCTTGACTGTCACTTCCTGTAACAACAGCTCAAGTGTTTTTGATTTCTAATGAGGATCCACCCCAGCAGGACACTTATTTACATGTAGGAGAAGCTGATTTAGCTTTGCAAAGCTCAAGCACAGTACAAGCTTGAGATTACCCAATAATAGGACAACATTCAATATCATTGTTGAACAATATGATGATTTAAGACACACAAGTATTGTGCTCTTGTTTCTTTGGGTTATTATGACACTCCTTATATACTGTAGGATTTCTGCTACTCTATAATATACAGGTGTGGTCATCTGGCACAGTGGTGGTTCCCAAAGTCGGGGTTGTGATCTCAATTGAGGTCATAAAATACAGAATGTGGAATCTTAAAAAAATCGACCAAAATCAAATGAACTTTAAAAATGCATATTTAGCCCGAACTGTTACAAAATGATTGATGAGGCTTTGTGTTAAATGTCTTATTATCAACGTTTGTATACTACAGCTAAGTAGTTGGAGTCATGAGTCTGCAACTTTTATTTTGTGGGTCAAAAGAAGAACAATTTGGAAATCACTGATTTAGTGCAATAAGGGTACATGTGATTGTTCAAAAATATCATTGGCATTCAAAGGGTGAATGCATGGCAGCTGGATACATTCTAGCCTGACATTTCTTTGCAGACCACGCAGTTCTTTAAATTGCTGCAACAATATAATTTGTGGAATGTCCAAATTAAAGAATGAAGATCTACTTTTCAATTTTGGTTTCACTGTAGAAGGATGTTCTCCTTAAAAAAAAGAATGACTTAGTTCATTGATTTCAGTATGTAAAAGATAATACATTCAAACATCCATCCATTTTCTTTTACCCGCTTTTCTTTTCTGGGTCGCCAGGCGGCTGGTGCCTATTTCCAGCAATCACTGTGCGAGAGACAGGTTACACCCTGGACAGGTCGTAAGAACTATTCACTCACACTCACACCTAGGAACAATTTAGAGTTACTAATTAACCTAACATGCATGTATTTGGTCTGTGCGAGGAAACCGGAGTACCTGGAGAAAATGTGCATAGGGAGAACTTGCAAACACCACACAGAAAGGCCGGGAGGCGACCCTGCGACCTCCTCAATGTGAAGCGACATCTCTAACCACTGTGTTGCCCACATGCATGCATAAAAGTAAAAATAACTGTCAAAAATATTCAAGCACCCAATAGGAAAGTCTTGATTTGGACATAATTGGTACACATGGAGACCAACAATGGGTACGTACTGTGACTGATTGATTTTTCAAAGACCTAGCACATCTACAACTGACACCAGCATCACTAGTGTTGTCAAACAGCTTCTGTAGCAAAGGGATCAGTAAAAAGTCACCAGATGTAGAAAATGCCTCATATATTAGATTCATTAGACTGCATTACATCACTTAATAGAGTTTGGAAGTGGTCACATTTTGAGTTTTCTTGAGTTTGGATGGTCATCTTGAGAACTACATGATCTACCACCCAGAACAGGTACTGGACTCTTCACAAAACAGTGTATCGTCCCGCACGGTGACAGGCATCGGCCAATCTATGGGTTCACCAGCCGTTGTGTAGGCTGCCAGTTACACCCAAACAAAGATGGCGGCATTTTGCATGGTGCTATAACCAGGAGGCATGAACTGATGACGAGTGGCAGTGTATCATGTTCAGTGATGACACATCAGCGTTACTCCTGGCATCATGGAGGGCCATGACTTCAGGTGATCTCTGGTAGTGAGAGGACCCTGATGGCACAGAAACACATCACTGACATCTGCATCCACATGTCATACCTTCCCCGAGACAGCACCCTGGTATAGTATTTAAACCAGATAAAGTTTGTCTACACATGTACTTGGACTGCTGCGTCATGTTGACGTCCTCCCTCTGCAAGGTCCCTGATCTTCCCCCAGTTACCTTTCTGCAAATGTAGTTTTAATTGATTCCACTTCATCAAGCTGCTTAACTTTTTATGATTTGAAAGCGTATTATTTTTTTCAAAACAGTAACAGGACATTATGAAAACATCTGTTACATTGCTTTCAGTCACATACCTCAGTTTACCATGGCATGTTATCTAGTACATAGACTAAGTAAGTAAGTAAGTAAACTTTATTTATATAGCACCTTTCACAGACATAAAATCACAAAGTGCTTAACAGAAATTGAGACAACAATATAAAATCAGTAAACAAAATTAACAGAAAGCCAGACTGAAGAGATGTGTCTTGAGACTTTTTTTGAAAGAGTCAGTACATTCGGAGCAGCGCAATGCTAAAGGGAGAGCGTTCCAGAGCCACTATATATATATATATATATATATATATATATATATATATATACGATATATATATACACATTTTGTGTATATATATATATATATATATATATATACACAAAATGTGTATATATATATCGTCCAGTGAAATATGCAGTTTAATAATAGGAATAAGGATGTGATAAAGAGTGTAAATTTTTCAAGTAAATCTTTCAGTCTCTATGCAAAACTTTATCAAGGTAAATTTTCATTTTTTATTCCATTTTCTTCACTCAGTCATGGATACTTGCAAGATGTTTTGCACTAATCTATGTAGATTTTGTAAATTATTGGTGCAAACCACTGACCACTTGGTCAGTGTGATGTACAGTTACATCGTTATAAAGCTAAATGATCTTTTGAATTTGAGGTTGATGTTGAGCTGCTACATCAGTTACATAACATCCAGCTTTTGATCTATGCTCTTAAAACCTGCGCCTTTGACTTCCCAGGTTGTGGACCAGAGGACATTTATCTGGAGTTGTTGCTATTTGATGATAAATTATGTAAAAGGAAAGTCATGGAAATGTCACCACCACCACACTTTAAAGGGCTTTAATGTGTAAGGTTACAGTTGTCTCTCCCATTAGACTTGTGTAATTGGATGTGTTGGGTTAGAACTTAATTGTGCCTACGTGTGTGTGTGTGTGTGTGTGTGTGTGGGAGGGTGTGTTCACATTTTATATTGTCACATAACATTCACATGTGTGATCAGCTCTCGCTTTAACTGCAGAGGAAGAGAATCCCAGGTCTTTTGTGGGGGAAACTCAGACTGAGCAACAGTCTGAGTGAGAATGTTTGCTCGTGACAGCAAAATGTCAACATCTGATGGCAGCTTCAGGTCATTTTGCCCGAACTGAGTGAGAGTGCTGTGATGTGCAAATATGTGTTCGGATAGAAAATACACTTAGGAGATGACCAGTTCTCATGCTGCGTTTGACACGCGATGGAAGTCAGACATGTTCAACATTTGGTGTTCTGAGCGTGAACATAAACAGTGAAGATCATCGACCCAAAAAGCAGAACCAGACTCAGGAATGGAGGCCATCTGCCTTGATCTCTGCAAAGGCTACAGTGGTGTATCATTGTTTTTAACTTGTTCTCCAGTTGTCTTCTCTCTTTATATTTTCTGTCCATTGGGTTTGATTAAAAAATTAAAATATCCTTCAAATTAATTGCTCCTGAACAATTTCCAGGTCACATGGAAGGATGGGGCAGAGGAGAGACAAGGAGACACAAAATATACAAATGATGAAGTCACCCAGGGGCAGTGCTTTGCCGTTCAGTGTTTAAAAGAAACAGCTCAATAGCAACCAAAAGCATCGCTCTGAAAACATCCATCAGCCACGATAAATATTGTTAAACAGCCACAAAATGTGTGTTCCTCTCAGTGTGTGTATGTTTGGTTAAATCCTCTTTCATGTTTTCTTTTTATTTGTTCAGACTCATCTTTGTCGAAGACAAGCCCCTGCTCTGACGCAGGGAAACCCTGTAACCCCTGCCTGGATGCAGCAAAAGCCTGTAACCTTAACGACACCTGTAAACGCCTGCGATCTGCCTACAACTCCATCTGCAGCAAGGCCACACCCCCACAGCTCTCTGCAGCCAATCAGGAGCCATGCAGCAAGAAGAGGTGTCAGAAGGTAGGCATGCAGATGTTTAAAAATAACTATGAACTGTAGCCTAAATTAGCAAACTGTGTTTAATATTGACAACGATGGAAGGGGAAATAGTTTGACAGTGAATCTTCAGTTTGTGTAAAAAGGTGTTTTGCTGTCACACTTAAATTGTTTACAACAATATTTGTACAAGTTTTGGTACTGAAAGTAGTCCCCCTGTAAAACAACCAAACCTTTGTGAGCTATTAGAGCTGGGTGATTGACAGGAAACATGACACCAATAAAAAAAGTGGTTAACTTAAGATTCTAAAACATTCTCAAAAACACAATTTGGAAGTCACTTGTCTGTTGTTCCCAGTGAGCTGGGTCTAAAATTTAGAACAAGTCCAAACAAAATGGAATAATTTTAGGAGGGAAAAACACAAATAGACCAAAACAGACATCAAAATGTCAGAGTGATAAAATGAAGGCAATTATTCTTTAAAATAGAAACAGCACAACAGAATAAGTGAAAAACAAATAAGATAAAACAAGAGTCAATAATATGTGAGCAAACTGTAAGAAACCAGTGGAATAGAAAATGGGATTTCCATTCACTGAGTGTAAACCACAATAAGGAGCTAAACAAAATAAAAAATGGTTAAGTGGGTTTAAGAGAAGCAGGCATGGGCTCTGGATATATGTGATATCCAGTGAATAATCATCAGTTTGCATTAAAGAAGGACATGATGCTGGAGCTTTACCTTGTTGCAGGTCCAATGACTTGTATTAAAATGGCCAAACAAGGAAAACAGTTATTGATGCTATGGGACCACAGTTAGGTAAAGGACCAGGGAAGATGGAGGCCATTACATTACAGAAATCACACAGGTGGAAACTGAATTTTGGACACTTTGTATGTGTACAGTATATTTTGTAATGGTGATCTTTTTTCAATATGATGATGCATTCTACAAAGTTGAGATTGCCTAAACATTTGTTCAGGAAAATATCAGCCTTGCCTGGGTCTCCAAACCTCTCAACCTGAGCTGTCCCTCTGACAAACACGTTTCCGATCTTGTCCATTTTGGTCACTCCCAGTAAAATTCATAACATCTTTGGCTCTGCCACCTCCATCTCTGCTTCCTGTCTTTTTTGCTAGTGAAACCATCTCCAAACCATACATCATAGCGGGTCTCACTGCCATCTTGTAAACTCTTGTAGCTTTCTGTAACAAATCACCCCTGACATTTGTCTGCCCTGCCTGCTCTCTCTTCTTCACCTCTCTAGGGCACTGCCTGTTGTCTTGAATGGTTGACCCCAGGTACTTAAACTCATCCACCTTCCATACCTCTGCTTCTTGCAACTTCACTGTTCCACCTGTCTCTGGAGCCAAGATTGTAATATGCTTAAACAATTCGGCTGTTTTTTTTAGCTTTACATCACAGTTTAGCTTATGATCATTATTTAGATCATTTATTTTAACCAAAGCGCCACTAGAGGGTTCCTGAGTACCACCAGTGGTACTTGTACCATAATTTGAGAACTAAGGCTTTAAAGAATTCAAGCTGGCAGAAAAGACGCAAGAAGTGCTACAAATTACTGGTTCTGCTTTATTTGGTTCATGATTATCGCCCGCTGCCAAAAGGCAGAGGCAGATGAAAAGGTTTTTGCATATGTCTATGTGTTTGTGTTTCTGTCCGTTAACAAAATATCTCATGAACCACAGGAGACATTTTAATAAAACCTGTGGAAAGTAATAACTGGATGTACATCTGCAAATAGTTGACCTTTGGAGCCAGCTTGATTCAAGATGGCTTCCACAGCCAACTGACCTTGAAAAACACAAAAATGGCTATAAGTCACTCAATTTTATAGATATGAAGCTAAAATGTGTTGTGGCTGACAGCCAGTATCAACACATGCAGTCCAGATGCTACTGATTGCATGACATAGTTGCTTTAACTGTTGGAGTCAACCCTGTTTGTCTGTTAGCAAGATTTTTCATGAACCACTGGACAGATTTTAGTGAAACTTTCAGAAAGTATCCAATGGATATACATCTACTATTGATTACTTTTGAAGTCAATCAAATTCAAGCTGGATGCCACAGCTAATCAACATTCACAAACATAACATTGGCTAAAATCGAGTCAGTTTTACAAATACTGTGCTAAAATTTGATTTGATTAGCTGAGAATCTCTCACAACAGATACTCTGAGCCTAACATTTCACTTTATTATATTAGATTACCTCATTTTAACCCTCTCAGGCTCAAATTAAGTTTAGTAACAGGAAAAATCTGATATGTTGTTGCAACATCTGCCTTGAGAGGGTTAAGGTTTGACCAAAATGACTACAACTCGATCATTTCTCAATGTAAGATGATCTTAGTCTAAAACATGAATATGGTGGGTGATATGCATTTCTTCCAAGAATACTAGGACTTTAATCTCACGCTTTGTTCCCTAGTTTAAATGATTCCACAACGTTCTTTCTTACTTAGTTACATGGTTTGGGGCCATATCAGATTTTAATCAAGTTTAGCGACATGCCTTTGAGACGTCTTTTCAATGTAAGTAACTCAGTAGGTTTAAAATGATTACCTGCCCTGTGCAGTGCACATATGCATATTAAACTCTGGTAAAGTTCACTCTAATATGCATAAGTATTAGGTTTTGTAAGGAAGTAATTAAAGAGTGATGCACAAACTACAGGCGTGTGCGTTCACACAGCAGGGCAGCTGCAGAGAGGATGTTAAGTAAGTGCACTGCTAATGCTGCTAATCAAACATTTATGCATTTTCTTTCCTGTTTGTCTCAGGCCCTCCGTCAGTTCTTTGAGCGAGTCTCATGGGAATTCAGCTACCCACTGCTGTTCTGCTCCTGCCAGGACCAGGCGTGCGCCGAACGCCGTCGCCGCACCATCGTCCCGTCGTGCTCCCACCAGGAGAGGCACAAACCCAACTGCCTGGAGCTGCGACACACCTGCCGCTCCGATGCCCTGTGCAGGTGAGCAGCACTCAGGAGCCCATCTGGCGTAAGCTGCTGTCATTTATGCACACGCTCGCTTTTTTACAGTCTGATGCATCCTGTTCCACTGATTATGATCAAAGCTTGGGAGGAACTAATCAGTAAAATCAGAAGCCAAAGAGCTTAATTGCAGAGAAATCTCCCAGACTCTCAGGTCAAATCTGCACATTTGATAACTATTTAGAGGTTAGAGAGGCTTCAAAAGGGGGCAGTAAAAGAAATAAGACTGTTCCTCCCCACCCCTCTGAGTGGTGACAGTCAAGGTGCCCTTGAATAGAGCAGTGAGGAAGAATAGGTAGGAAGAAGTTACAGGCAAGGCACATCAAATGAAGAGCATATTTCTGTTTACCTACACTTTGATGTTTAAATACTATTTTCATTTAGGGAGATTTGGCAGACGGTAAACAGCTGCAGAGAAGGCAGACAGTTGCAGTAAACAACCAGAAATAATGTCATGAATACCAAATGGAGGGAGAACAATTTGCCTTTAAATCAGCATCAGTTTTCCCAGAGATTTTAAGCAGGCAGCTTCTTTCAAACATCAGTTTTCATATGGATTCCTGCCTTCAAGTTAATCAGTAGAAACTTTTCTGATAGTGATAAGGTTGTTGGAAGCAGAAGAAAGACTGCCAGCAATGGTCTCCTGTTCAGTAACAAGACATTGCTAAATTACTCAGCGTTAACTTATACATTTATGTCCAAATTTAGTACCTGTCCTACCTAAAAAACACAAGACATTGAGTGCAGCCAGTTTTTTGCATCCTTTAAAACAAATATATTCTTGACTCATATTACAGTTCAACACTTTTTACCAAACTTAGCGTGAAAATCAGATCTGGTAATTGTTCTTTTTTATTTATTCTACTAATAATAATGAATTATTTTTAGATCGATGTGCTTTTTCATGTTACAGAAATGATGAGTTTAGGTTAACGTAAGATTAACTTGTGATAATGTCTGTTCATGTTCAAATGTATAGTTTTTTTTATTTCTACACTAAATTTTACAAATTCGTAGATCCAGATACTGAGAGTCAGACTGTCTGTTTCGTTATGCCTTGGACAAAATACGTGGAGTATTCTGTTAAGGCTGATGATTCACTAGCTCATGGCTTCAATTACTCCCAGTAATTTCTGTTTATGAGCTAAATGAGTTCAATTATTAATCAGATGCTCAAAATGTCAATAGAATATAAGGAAAAAAGCCATAGAAAAATGTAAAATAATGACAGATGACAACAAGTGCTTGTTTGTTTCAAATTAGCTGTGTAGAAATGGGTTTCCATTGATCAGCGGAGGAGAGCAAATGGTGGATTTATGGAAAGCCAAAAGGGTCATAATTAATTCACTTTGAAAAATGCCCTCAGGGGATGAATGCCGTTAAAAACGCCTTTAGGTGTTTAATAAGCTTCAACTGTGTGTTTGATGTGTTTATTTTGTATTTTCACATTAGGAGATGACATTCAGTTATGAATATTTCATGTATTTATTTATTTATTTGTTAGCATTAGGTCTAGACCAAATTATATGAAACACAATTCTTTGTACTGTTTTCATGACAAACTAGAGATCCCTTTCAGTTTTGGAGTTTTTATTTGGCACGTAGCCTTCAGGATACTATTTATACCTCATATTGGCTGGATAACACAGTACAATACAACAATTTTTTTTATTTTATAGTTGAGAAAGCCTACCTTGTACATAACCTGTTGCTCCCTTCCAGAAGAGGGTGGTTTGTCTTTCTGTCTCAGGTTTTAGGAGAGTTATTGTCTATTCGAAAAAAGTGAAAATAACCATTTGGCATTTGTTTTGTTTTCCTGTTGTACTAAACCAAGGTACGTACCTAACTGTGATTTATGTGTACAATTAAACTCCTATTATTGTTATTATTCATGTCAGAGAAGGTTTTCCACAGAGGTAAGGAGAGGTAAAAACAATCCAACAAGTGTATTCAAGGTATGTACTCAGCCTGCAGATCATATGATATCACTTTCTGTCTGTCTGTCAGTCAGTCAGTGGAGTAATGCTGTCCTTTTCTTTGCACATTTGCAGCATTTTCATCTGTGCTGCTTTGTGGTCAAGGACATTTTTTTTTCTTGACAATTAGAGAGCTGAATACAAATAAAGATCTGTTTTCTCACCGTGCTCAGTAATTCCTCTGAGCGTCTCGCACCTTGATAGAACTGAGATTAATGTGTGTAATCGCAAAGAAAAGGCTTTACAAACACTGGTGCCTTCATCAGCATGTAAAAGCAGCATGTGTGGGAGTCGAAGTCAAACTCTGATCTTCTGATGTCTTGTGTATGAATATGTACTCTGCCCTGCAGCAAATGTTTTGATCTCATGAGGGGTGCAGGTTAGGCACCTAATAGACACATTTTATTTCAGATGCAATATGCGCATGCAGTTTGGGTCTTTTCGATCAGCAAAGTTATGTTACTGTATTAAAAACATAATCAAGAAACATTAATGTTAATACATTAGGTTTTAGGGTCAATTAGAGGAGTCCTGACTTCTCCTCGTTTCTTTTTAAAACAAACATCCGCTGTGACTTTGTGATAAAACAAGCTAAAGTCAGAAGAAGTTTCGATCCGCTCTTGGTTATTGCAATGTACACTAGCTTGTGTCTGCAAAAAGGAGCAGTTCTTACACAGCTTAAGCACAGCAGAGAGGGAGGAAGATGGGCTTACAAGTTGTGATATCATTTCTATTTCTTATTCAAATGTTTTCCTAATACTGCTTCTTTTTAATTCAACTCTAAATGTTGGTTCACACTATGTGAAATTTTCTTTGGCCAGACACCAACTGTTTATGCTGCTCAAGTACAATCACCCATTGAAGACACATTTGCACATACTCATTTAGCTTTTATTTAAAGTGACTCACAAGTGATGAACAACACTAAAGCTAGAATACAATGAAAAGCCCCACAATAAACATTTATTGTGTTTCAAAGGTACGAGTACAATGAGGAACAGTAAAATAAAGTTTAGTGTATAGAACAATGAATCAGTGCATATTGAATCTAACTACAAAGGCAGAAATATAATTTGGAGCAAGCTTAGTTAAGCTTTCTTTCGCTGATATCAATATTTTTTCTTTTATGGACCTTTAATGGCAGTAGTACTGCTCTTATTTTGTGTACAAAGATCCACTTTGTAAAAAAAAAAAAGTACAAAAAGTTGATTGTAGGGTAGTAAAAACACAATTTATTTAACGTAGTAATTAAAAGTTTAAACAGTTTTAATTGCCATACTACGTTTCTTGAAACTGTAAATAAAGGCTAGTTGTGTGTTTTTCCAGTGTGGAAAACAAACTATTTTACCCTGATTTTTTAAGTTTGCTCACAAAGAAATGAACAGTCTCTAAGTTTTATGGTAGTTTTATTTTAAAGGAGAGACAGAATATTAACTAAAACATTTTAAATAAAAGTTACAAACTGATTTGCATATCATTGAGTGAAATAAATATTTCTTTGATCCTCTAACAAAACATGACTAAGAATTTTACAGAAACTCTTTAAATCCTTTAGGTTTCTTGGTTCTTGGCATCTCACAACTTCAATTTTCTCAGTAGGAATGATCTTTGTAGTCTGGTTAGGCCAATCCAATTAACTTAATGTGCTTTTTCTGTATCCACTCACTTGTTTTTTTGGTGATGTTTTGAATTATTGTCTGCTACAAGATCCATCCACTCCCAATCTTCAGTGTACGAAGAAAGAAAGTTCTTGTCCCAAGATTTTAAAGCACATGGCCCTATTGATTGGCACCTTGATGTGGCAAAATTGTCCTGTACCCTTAACAGAAAAAAAAACCATAAAGCATCATGTTTCCATTCCCTTGCTTGACCATGGGGATGGTGTTCTTTGGCACAACTCTGAATTTACTGGTCCATCTGCGTTCCAAGCCTTACCCATGTTTATGAGATATGAATCATCACTGACAGAATGAGATCTCAGATACAACCAGCTGAAATCTGTTTTCACTGTAGGGTGGCCAGGATCAGCTTTAGAGGTGAGAAGCTCTGCCATCCAGAAAGGAGCTTGGAGTAGAGTGACTACTTGTTTGCGTTGGAAGGTGTAAGCTGTGGTGATTCAGGCATCTAATTTGGAAGCCTCCTGGATGCCTCCCTTTGGAGGTGTTTTGAAGGGAGACCCTGAAAAAGATCTCTCTGGCTTGTGAATACTTCAGGAAACCCTCAGAATGAGCTGGAGAGTGTCACTAGGAAGAGGTGTGTTGGGACCTTTTTCCTTTACCTGCTGCCTTGATGACCCACCCTCAGATTAGCAATTAAAGATGGATGGAAATAATTCAAAAGTAATTAACTACTTTAACTACGGATGCTACAGATACATTACCTACAAATGTCACAAAATTCTGGAAAGTTTACCGTGGTTCTACTGTAAATGCCTAAAAGACCTTTTAAAGTAGCACTGCTAAAGTTGAGACAAGAGACTACTTCAAATTTCCTATCAGTGACCTGCTGTATTCTCTCAGCTGCACATTTTGTCAGATTTTGTTTTCAATGACAGGCTCAGTCCTTTATAGTTAGAGAAAAACCTGTAAACACTGACACATGTAGAGAACACACCTGCTCTGCTCTGTGAACTGCTTCTGGCTGCAGACAACACAGATTTAGAGCAGAGCAGAGAGTGAAGCCTTGACAAAGCCTAGCTCCTGTAGCGTGATCCTCTGTCTGAGGTTTAGATCTGCCTGTTGCTTTAAAGGCCACTGTCTTGCTGTGATGTGATGAATCCTACAGATGTTCATCCAAATAAGCAACTTAGCAGTATCAGCTCATTTTGTCTTGAGTTTATTTCCTTCAGACATACTTTTTTTTTCTGCCACAGAAATACTCTAAATGGTGTTTTATAAAGTGTGCAACACTCTTTTAGGTTACATAAAATGTCTGTTATATCTGTGTGGTGTTTAATTCGGTTGTCCATGTTTATAACTATTACCTTTTAACACATCCATCTAACTAAAAAGCTTCTGCATTTAAATTGCTGTAGGTTTATTACTGCAAGCGATTGAACTTGTGTTTGCCATTTTCAAGACCTCAATTCTTGCGCTCTGATCTGTATTTGGCACTGTGTAATAAATTGTTTCTGGGTTTTATAATTTGCTCTGTGATGGACTGATGATGTGTCCAGGGAGCACCTTCCTTCTTGAATGCTGGAAATAGGCACCAGTCCCTCCTGATCCTCCACAGGATCAAGCATAACAAGATTTACAAAAGGAGAGGACAAAAAAGACTGGAAGCATTAGATCTTCTGAAGCTTCACTGCTTGGGCTCCTAATTGATTTTAACCAAACTGAGGTATCTTAAAGTCAGCACATACTTGTGCTCTGGATCTTGGAGCTATGAGCCAAAAAACTTGTGATACTTTGACATGCAGGCCCATGGTCCAAATGTTGCCTCAAAACCCACTCATGGTATGCTGTCTCATTGCAAATATCCCTCAACTGCTCTGAAACTGTCCAAGTGAAGAAACACCCATTGTCCAGTTTCTCTGAGTAGTCAATGTGTGACAGATGCAAGATTTACGATATTTAGATGGCCATATTCAGGTGCATCACTTACTTGGAGAAGACAGGGCACCAAGAAATCAAGATGCACCACAGCAAAGTGGCCAGCTGGCGAGGGTAGTAGGATGATTTTCACAGTGTTCTGCTGGGAAACCTGGGGTTCTGCTCCTTATGTCCCTTTGAGTCCAAGTACAGCCCTTCACAGAGACAATACTCCCTTCAACAAAATAGTGCACCATGTCACATTGCGAAAATGGTTTAAGGAACAGTTTGAGATGTAAACTTGGCTTTCAAAGTTTCTAAGTTTCCAAGCATATTTAATATAAATATACATTTTTACAAGAGGCTGCAATTGAATGTAGCATGATCTAAGTAATTTTGTCCCATATTTTCTAAAGTTCAAGTGCTTATCCCCATTAAAACTTCCCACTTGCTGACATAATATGGCACTTGCATTCTACATACACTTAGCTCAACCTTTTTCAACTAGAGAGATAGTTTAGGCTTCAAAAAATCATAAATCTACCAGTATATCAATTTTGAGAATTGTTCTGCTGCTTTTAAGCCCCTCTTCACACTGGATGATAACCCTGCTGTGCTCTCCACGACCTACGCAATCTATTGGAACGTGGATGGATCACAGCAAATTTGGCAAAACCTCCTTCAGTGCAAAAGCAATCATGATGTTGTTATAATTAGCACTTGCTAAAAAAGATTCCCCTGGTATTTCAGGCATCCCAAAGACACCCTCCTGTGCCCTCCCCATGCTTTGTACACCCGTCCTGGCACGACTTTCTTGTGTTTCTGACAGGATTAGGCTATGCGGTAGGAAATCTCACCACTCTACAACAACAAGTAAAGTCAACAAAAATCAGAATGTGCAGTCAGGTACATCTTGCAGCATGACGCTTTCTATGTACACTGATGCTGTCACATATTATTGCAGTGCTGTGTGTGTTTCTAGCATAACGCTCTGCTCTGGAATTCTTTGACACAGTTACTGTGCATGTTACAATTAATATTAGACTGTGAGTGTTATTCATTAAACTGTAACTATTTCAACAAAATTTTAAACTTTTAACATTATCAAGGACCCCCAGTTATAAATCAAACTAGAAAAATTCTTGGTAAATTCTTAAAGTAGATTTCCACTTATTGTATGATTTTTTTTTTCCTTGATTACTTCAAAAGTTGTAGCCTTACATCTAGTGATTATTTTCACTAGACGTTCATTAAAATCCTTCAGTGTTTTATAAGCTATTTTGCTATAAGATCTTGTCTCTGGAGTTTATGGCAAAGTTTCTAACAAAAAACTGAAGGATCTCATAGCCATCACATAGCCATAGCCATATATCTTAGGGAATCCTGACATTTACCATAACACCAAATTTTATCTCAATATTTATATACATGGCTGCATAAGAGACAACTCTGTGTTTGCTAAGTTAGCTGGGATGGCCATCTTTAATCAGAATGACTCCAAAGGTTAATCAGTTTTAGATATTCATCTGAAGACTATGTTCGGAAATTTCATTAAAATTTGTTCAGTGGTTCATGAGATATTTTGTGAACAGACATTTTCACCAATAGTTTGTGGGAAATTTTCAAACAAGGAAATGAAGAATCTTTAAAAAGTCAGGATTACAAGAGGGATGTCAACAGCAGGACGACAGAACTGCCTGTAGATAATCAGCTGCTTCTTAGAGGCTCCACAGCTGATATAAAGAAGCCGCAGGTTTCTCAGTCATTTCCCGGTGGTCTACAAGTTGTGTTCAGGATGCATAGTTGCTATGGGTTTTTAGGTGTCTATCAAAGGGAATACAGAGGAGAGGGAAGCTGCAGGGAAAATCTAACTAGAAATAGGAGCACCAACAAGGAGAAAAAAAAATAAAAGTTTAGCTCTCCCAAAATTCACATGATTCCCCTCGCTCAGTTAGACAAGAAAGCACTCTGTGGCAAGTAACAGCTTCACCCCAGTATGGAGCATGACTCATGTTTGATTGCCTGGAAAAGAGAATCCAAAGTAGGCTCGTTCACTTCCTTTTAGCCTCCATTAATCTCAGACGGAGAGTGGAGAGCTGAGCGCTACATAAATCCTGCAGGTCCTCTGGGTCCTGGCATCCTCCGAGGGTGTCCTGCCTCCCACTGAGGCTGAGAGCAGACTAGAGAACGTGGCTGCAGGGGGAACGGCCCTGACTGACACAAAGAGTAATTAAATATGGTCTTTGTCACAGGTAATGAACAAAGAACCCACAGAGAGTTTCATAAGGGTTTTTTTTTCTCTTTAAGTACTTTATTTGCATTTCAAATAGGAATTCAGTCATACCTACAGTTAATTTTTAATGAGAAGGAAATCGTAGCTCTGTCAAAGTTTTACAGGTGCTGAACTTGAGAAAAATAAAGGCATACTTGATCTTCATTATGAGAAACCCTTACAGTTCAACTATTTGTCTTTATCACACGCCAACGTGAAAGGCAAGCAAACATGTAATTCCCTGTGTGTGTGTGTGTGTGTGTGTGTGTGTGTCGGTTAGAAACATATTTAATTAACCACTGAATGTATTTTATTGAAAATACATTCATTTTAAGTCTTTCTTTTTTGTTCGTAGACCAAAATTTTAAACTATCTAGTGGTTGTTCTTAGTACAATGTAACTAAAGATAGATCTTTAAACAAATTACTTTTCTGTAACATTGTTTAGTTATTACAACTTGTCAATATTGATTTGTTCCTGCAAATTCTTGTTGTATTAAAACAACACAGTGTTATAGTGAGATTGGAAACGTGCAGAAAATGAGGGTCATTTTCTTGTCAAACTTGTCTGTTTTGTGACTACTCCCATGACTTAGAAAGTAATTTTTCAGGTGGATGTTTTTTACAACATAACTAGGAACCAGATTTTATTGTTTAGCTTGTTATCACATCAATACATAAACCCTTTGTCTGGACATCATTTTGAAGCAAATCTTGTACAGTCAAAGCTAATTTTAATATTGACATCCCTCTATTTTTTCACTGTGCCTCTGAGTTAAGTCAGCGCACAATTTAAATAGCCAATCAACTGGCCTTCCCTTTGAATGCCCTGCTGAAATTACACGGTGAAAGCAAGCAAAATATAACCAGTATGTCTTATGATCAGCACAGTTTACAGTGCACCAATAAATCATTTGGATTTTATAAGAAAGAAGGCTAAAAGTATGTAGAGCTTGGTATACGTACATTAGTATTGCTGTGAATCTGGGTCAAAGGCAGAGTGCATCCTGAACAGGTTGTCAGTCAATCACAGGGCTACATAGACCCAAACAACTATGCACACACACACTCAGACCTGCGTCCAATGTAGAGTCATCAGTTAACCTGACATGCATGTTATTGGACTGAATAAATAAACAAGAGAACCTGGAGAAACCTGAATATACAAACTCCATGTAGAAAGACCAGAGCTTGGAGTTAAAACCAGGACTTCATGCTGCAAGGCAACAGTGCTCAGTGTGTAAGTTCTCAACATGTTAGGTCTAATGATGGTAACTCTGATTAAATCTCACAGCTTGTCTCTGACTCAGCACTCAACATGTAATGCCTAATTTTGAATTCTTGGTCATAATTATAGCTGGCTCAGTCAAGAATAAATACAGATAGAAACAAAAACTAAAACATTTTTCCCAACCATAACTTTTCCACAGTTGTTTAATCTCAAAGGTAATTACAGCATCTTTTCCAGATTTAATGTTAAAAAGTTATGATCTTACACCGAAGTTAAAAGGGATGGCATCAATATAATGCATAGATTAGGTTTGTATTAAAAGATACCAACTTAAGAATTCACTTACAAATGTCTGGGGCATACAAGAACTATGAAATGGAACTTTGCAAGGAAGAACCAAAAATAATTTTGATTGGTATGTTCATATGATTAGTTAACCAAAGCTGCATTTATAAAAAATGGCTTGTTTTCATGCAGGATTAAAAATAAATGTCTATGGTAAATGTTAGGAAACATTTGTTTGCATCAAATCACATTTAATCAAGCTGTAAAGGCGATTCTTCAAAGATGAGGCGCTTCAAAGAAGACTCAGATGCATATAATGAGATGCTTGATTGAGCCATTGATCTTTTGAACGTTTGGGTTTTACTGAACATTACCTCCGGATTTGCGCTCTATTGCTGATCTGACCCTTTTAAAATCCAATCTGAAAACTTTCATTCAGGCAGGCTTTTTATACCTAGTGGCACTCTTGCTTTTACTGATTGTGTTTAACTTTTGTGTTGTAAAGCTCTTTGTGCACCGTCTGATTGTTGTAAAGAGCTCTTTAAATAATTTAATAAATGTTAATTGATTGATTGATTACAAGCAATGCATCATGTACATAAGTTTGATGTAACAAACTTCTCTTTACACTGTCCTACCTTCAAATTATGAGATGTTTGTAATTTCCCATTTTTACTGAACAACCATTGACCTGTGCTTCTTGGATCAGGAGATTTTTTGGAATCTCACAAACAACTGCTTCCCCATGCTTCACATGACACATGACTCTCAGCTACTACCACACCAAGTTTTAGTTCAATAGCTGCAAAATTGAGTTATAGCCTACTGTTATGTTGGCTAAGGTCAGTTAGGTGTGGCTTCCATTTTGAATTGGATTAACTCCAAAAGTTAATCACTTAAGAGTTCAGTAAAATTCATGCACTGGTTCTTGATATATTTTGCAGAAACACACACACACACACACACACAAAACATAATTGCCCATCTTGCGCCTATTGGCACAACATAGGAACAGTGAACAGAGAGGAAACTTCTTTTTTTTTAAATCCTCACTGAGAGAAGAATTTACTGTCTTTGAGAGGAAGGGTTCCTGCAGCCGGTTGCAAAGTAACAAACTGAACTTTTCTGTGAACATATTGATTTAATTGAATTAATTTTTTGACTTTGTTCGGTCGGTCCACAGCTAAAGGACACTGAACTACTTGAAGAGTCTGCTGATTACCTTGAGAGTATGTCTGTAGCACTCCCACATAATTATCAGAGATGACTGAAGCACTGCCGCTGCTTCTTGTGTGCAGGAACAAAAAGTGTTCTGTAATTACTGAGAGACAGCAGTTTAGAAAAGGACGGCGTGTGAGAATCAGATTCTTCTTTTGACCCGTAATTACGGCAGTTCATGGTCTGGTTGTCGTGTTGATGGGTGAAATAAGGGCTTACGAGTGACCCTTGGTGAAAACACTTAAAATTATGCAGATAACAAAACATGTTGTGCCAATATGTAAAACAAATTTAGATCATTTTAAATAAAAGAACGAGCAGCACTGTGATTGATGGCGTCATTATGCAGCGATTGAGCTGATGCCTTTTTCATGTTATGTTTTTAACCTTGTTTTCTTGTGTGTGGTGAGTGTGTGTGCATCTGTCTGTCTGGTGATTAGCTCCTTTGTTTTGACTTGATGTTCTCTTTAATTAACAGTCCCCGAGTGGGACTGTTCATTTGCATATTTACATATTTGCATAGCTTATGAGCTGCCGGTTGCTGCTCTCGCTCAGCATCAAAGTAACTTGCCCTTGGTTGCCCCCCATCTTCTACCGTTTTCTGCTTCGTCTCTGCAGGGTTAGCTCACTCCCCCCCCCCCCACACACACACACACTTTAAAAACTCATCCGCCGCTCCTCATCTCTGCTGTAAACCAACGGGACGCTTTCAGACAAGCACAGAGGAAATGAGATGAATCGGGGGTGGGGGATGTTTTTTGTGTAAACCTCCACACACACAGTGAGAATAAGCAAGCGGGGCTGCTGCGTTGCCGGCGTCCTCTGTGACCTACAGAAAAGAGG
Source organism: Kryptolebias marmoratus (assembly GCF_001649575.2). Classification (NCBI taxonomy): domain Eukaryota; kingdom Metazoa; phylum Chordata; class Actinopteri; order Cyprinodontiformes; family Rivulidae; genus Kryptolebias; species Kryptolebias marmoratus. Next base: position 9,988,920 of record NC_051443.1, on the reverse strand, counting down.
CAGCTATTTCCATCATGCCACCACATCACCTCACTGACCGTGTAATGGAGCGCTGCCGTCACTAGATTGGCTCCCTCGCCTTAAAACACCACTCATCTGCTGCTGCCTGCACCGCTGCCGCCGGGTTTGGAAAAGCAGTTTAGCTCAGCACGCCTCAGTGCGCCGGGTGTGTGAGTGTTTGCATGCATACTACTGTCGTTAACAGCAAGTGTTCACCATTTTATGGGGGTCATAAGGAACCGGATACACATAAATCCATGCAGTTGCCGTATGTGTCCTGATGAAAGCTTCAACAAGTCTATTAGAAAGAAAGTTTTTATTCTGACCCCTCTGAAGGTCTTAAAGGGTCAGTTCCTACAAATTACAAAACTATTGTTCCTAGAATCTATGTGACAGCAAGCATCTAGGATTCCTACAGCTTTTAAAAGGAAGTCGTTTTAGGTCTGGATAAATACAGAAAAAGCAATTAGCGTAGAGAAGCCTTTGTCATTTAAGATGTTTTTCTGTGTTCCTTTTTAAAAAAAAATAAATAAGAAATTGGAACTTTAAAAAATAAATTGCTAAAACAAGCTGAATGCTTTTTACATTAATGATATAAATGGACATAGTCACCATGCCACCTTTTTGGTTTGTTCACATCAAACAATAATTCTAACTTTTTACTCATCAGCATCTTAGATTTTAAATGACAGAGAACTGTTCAAAACATGCACACTTGTGCAATTTTGCTAGGAGTAAAAGGAGTGGACATGTCTCTTGTGATGGAACACATGGTTTTTGATGCTTTTTTAAAATATAATGTTGCAGATTAATTTATTAGTATCTTTTTACAATATTAATAATAAAAATAAACAATTGATGTGACCAAAAATGTCCAGTTTTGTCTTATCAGTCTCAGAAACTTACCCCAGAAGCTTTGGTTTGGGTTTGATTCAATATGCATTTTTTGTGTTTTTCTGCCAATAATGGAGCCTTCAGGGTCTTCTTCATGGAGGTCATTATGATTCAAAAAGTGACGGATGGTGCAATCAGAAATTGACATGGTTTTAGATGCTTTACTCTTTTTCAGCCATCCGCACTGTCTGTAGGGTAACCTGGGGTTGCATTTACTTTTGCGTCCATATCCCTGGAGGATGGCTACAGTCCCATGAGCCATAAACTTTTTAATAATATTGGCTTGCTGTGGTCTCTGTTTGGAGATGATCTTTTGGATTTCACTTTTAACATGGATATCTTTCTGAACTCCTCTTACTGCTCTCGCCTTTGCTTTATCTTCTCCATGTTCATTGTGGCGCACACAAGCGTACCAAACTACCCAGAGTCAAGTTTCCTTTAAATAAGCTGAATGACTGATGAGAAGCTTGAAGGCACCTGTAATTAGGTGACAGTCAAATGCTAAGTGTTTGATCTAATCAGACACTTAGTGTGAATCATGACTATCAAGCAAAGATTAATAGTCTATTTAAGGATACCATTAAATCTGCCCATACTATTTTAGCATATCTTTGTAAAATAAACAAATCATTTTTTTTCACATTGTTTTGTTTACTCTATAAAATACTAAAGGCTTGCAGATATACGTAAGACAATTCCTTTTAACAGAATCTCTTTTCACGAGAAATAAAGCACTGTTTCAGTGAGCTGTGAGGGTACCAACAGAAGGTCTGTGGCTTCTGAAACAGCACCCGCTTGTTCTGAAAAAAACAAAACAAAACAAGCTAAAGCCATTCCAACTGATAAAGAAACAAATCTGGAGGTCGTAAAAATGTTGTTGTTGAAATGCTTTTAACAGTAGGTTATGGACAGCTTACTGATGACTTCAAAATGAGGAAAAAGAGGCACAAACTATACAGGGATACATTTCTGAAATGATCTTTTATATGTGATATTTTCATTAATTAGCTTACATGTATTTAATCTTGTTTAGTTCTTTATTTCAGTTTATCTTTCCTCCAGTTTCCTAGTAAAATTTAGCCAAAATTAGTGCAAAGTAGATCACCTTCATCTATTATGAGAAAAAACAGAAAGATTTTTTAATTACAACTATTAAAAATAGTAATTGATGCAATCATCTGATGAAATATTAGATTCCCTAAATCACAACACATTTATTTTAAAAAGCAAAGATGGAGAGTATTGTTAAAAAATAGTGTATTCATTAAATAAAAGATAAACGGTGTTCAGTAGTGAGTTGGTATATGTAGGTCTGTTTTCTACAGTTTTAGCTGCATAATAAAAACCAAATGTCCTTTACTTGTGCGTGAATATATATCTTCTAAAAGCTCGCCTTCAACTGATGTTTGAGCTTTAAGGAGAGGGCTGTCTGGGGGGTTCTCGACAAACTCAAAGTGAATATTTCATGCAGTGTCACTGACTATAAAATGTAACTGGACTCTGATAAATGCAGCACAAAGTGGTGAAGCCTTAAAGTATTTAAATACCAGTGTAAAGTGTTTCAAAGCCCATATCGGGTTCATAAAGTCAGAAGGACTTTCTGTTAAGAATGATTCCCTTTTGTATCAGCGATGCATCTTTGTGTGGCTTTTGGGCCCATAAACTCAGAAAAACAATGCAAAACTCACTGAATACAGTGAAACAGCACACATCTAAGCATCAAGCACAAAAAAACAGTCTTGTATTTTTCAACACTTTGTATTTTTAAATCATACTTTTAATGCTCATATAATACAATTCCACACAAAGATCAGACAGAAAGAAAGTTTTCTGCATGTCAGCTTTCTCTCATTCTGTGTGTTTTGTACTTTGTCTCAGGAAAGTACACACTCAGTTTGTTCTGTTTACTTTGGGTTTTTATCGGACTTTGTGGTGTGAAGCCACCTGAAGACAAGTGTGCTAATTAGTTGAGAGGTTTGTAAAGGAACCAACAATCAGTTATGCATAAATCATTTACTAAGTCTTTTAGCTCATGATTAGCTCATGTTTAACAGATTTAAAACAGTTTTCCTAACATATAAAAAATATACAGAGCAATTAAGCAAATTATGTTTTCACCTCAAGAGTCCAACCTGTGAAAAAGTACTTCTGAATAAATACATGTTCATTATATAAATGTCATCACTAATTTCTTGTTAATGTAAACATTGAGACGTTTATAAATTATTATCTAGGTAATAACCCCATTCATACACAAATTATAATATGCATACATATGAGTTGTTATGCAAAGAAACATAAATAAAAAATGTGTTACTTTGAAATTAGGTATAAACAATTTACTGAGTTTAGCATGCTGCCCGCCACTGAAAAGTGATGCTACAACACCAACATTTTGTTTGCTGGGGTTGGTTTAAATACAGAAAGAATATTTGTTTCTGTGTTGAGCTTTGAGTGAAGCGTTATCTGTGGGGGTGTAAGCTTTGTTTATCTTTATTAATGCATATATGCCAATTAAATAACACTAAGGGATATTGGAGCAATAATTACACAATAGTTGACATGCCAGGTTCAAACGAAGAGACCTAATGGGGGTGGGGTCATCTTTGACAGCAAACCTACTTATGCAGTACCTACATGTTGACATAATGTACAGATATATACAGTATGCGTGTACGGCTATTTACATGGCTGTTTGTGTGTGTTTTTTCAGTGCATAGTGATGCCTGACAGTCAAAAATGAAGACATAACGACTCACTGTAATTTCATTTTGTATACACAGTAAATTTACATGAATACATGAGCGTCACATGCAACACAAACATCATCACTACACTGACAATAAAAGTGCTCTGAAATAATGGTGTGAGAACAGATCTCTTTGCAGATCTGGTTCTGTTTGCGTTCATTCAAGTCATGCTGTGATCATTAGTTCCAATCTGGATTAGTCTAGTTTTATTGGTCCATTCAAGTTTGGGCTGTTTGTCCAGCCGTGTTTGCTTCAATCAGTAGTCAGTTTCAGTCTGAGTCAGCTGTTTTTTCATTACCTGGGTTTATTGTCCATTTAAGCCTGGATCAGTTTTTGTTGGCTTGCTGGCTTCAGGCTGGGTCAGTTGTCCTGGTCCATTCCATGTTTATTGGTCTCTTCCTGGCTGGAGCTTTTGATCTGTTACAGTCTGAGCATACTGGCCAGCTCATGTTTAGGACTGCTGAAGTCTGGGTTAGTTGGTCACTTTATTCAAAACTGGCATTCATTTAAGACTGTCCTAATCTGGGTCATTTGGCACTTTGTTGTTTGTTTTTTTCCAGTTTTTTTGAACAAGATGGGTCACACATGTGGCTCAGTCTGCATGTATACTGCCAGAGCGGCAAATAACCTTTAGCAATAATAATTTTTTATAAAACCAGAAATTCTGGGTGTTCTTAAGTCAAATCTGACGTGGGTGTTCCAGCTTCACAATGACTGTGTAAAACACGGCAACAGTGAAGACGCTGAAAATCTTATTTTTCTACTTGCATCTGATTGTTGAACAGTTTTATTCACAATGAAGTAATTTAACTACAGTAGTGTAATTCTCAACTCAAGAAAAAAACACCTTTCTGCAGACACTGCTTCTTCACAATTCTCTTTTTGTGAGATGAGAAGCCCCACTGCCAATCTTAAGTTTTACAATTACAGTTTTTTCATAGCTGCATGTAAAAAACAAACAAACAAACAAAAAAAAGTAAAATTTGGCAAGTTCTTTCACTGATTTATTCAAAAATGCTATCTGTTGGATTTATTTGACAATGTGGTTACACATCAATGAATTAATTGCTGCTAAATGTGTTTGACAAATGTGTTTGCTAAATGTGTGTAAAAACACAATTGTAACAGAAACAGCTACATGAAACTTGAGCCAAATTCTGTTACCAAAGTGAAGTTGTAGAATCCAGTTTTATAACAGATATAATTGCAAGACTACATACATCAACCGGATGCAAAACCGTATTACTACATCAGCCAGGCCACTTCTAGGCAAAAATTTAAAAACACACTGCGTTGTGTTGTGTGTTATTCAAGCTGTTTGGAAGAAGCACAGCCAACATGGATAATGGAAGGAATAGGCAAGCTGAGGACTAGATACAGTTCATGGTCAAGGAATAGGGATGCAGCAGATGAAAGGCACATCATTCTTACTTCTTTGAAATCAAAAGCAACTAGCAGTGCCATCAGCTCAAAACTACCAGGTACACTCATTTACTTTCTTGTGAGATCTGAGCAGGAGTTACCTTCACCTGCTATGATGCAGGTTAGATTTCCAGCATAACATCTCATACATGGAGACCGATCCAGGTAAAACATTAACCAGCTTTGGAGTTCTACAAATCTTATATTGAATTTGAAGTTAACTTGCTAAGGCACAAAGCTTCATAGACCAGGCCTCGGGTCAACTCCATGTTTATTGGTCTCTTCCAGGTGTCCAGTCCTGGTCCTGGAGGGCCACTATCCTGCATGTTTCAGACTTCTCTGCTTTGACACACGTGATTTGAATAACTGAGTGATTAACAGGCTTCTGCAGAACTTGAAGACCTGCTATAGAGCAGGGACACATATAAGAAACATATATAAGATGTCATCCTCAAAGTATGTATCGTGAATCACTTTCAGCTACTATCATATCAAACTTTAGTTTATAATCTGTAAAATTGACCAAGTTATAGCCATTTTTGTTTTGACTAATATGTAATATCTGTGGTGGTGATCTTGAATTGGGTTGTCTCCAAAAGTTAAGCAGTTACACATTCACACAGGTAATTACATAATTACCTGCTGCCAAACACTAAAAACAGCAAAAAGACATGAACACATGAACACAAACGCAGTGCAACTATGAAGACAGTTTCAGAGAGCGAACAACAAGACATTTACAGAAAACCAGACAACTCAACAATGCAGAGCCGCCAACAACACAGTGAGAATATCAGCGCGTCTTGTTGTCTCAGGGGCAAAAACATCATCGTCCGCCTTTACCTTTTCAACTTTTTCAACACTTTATTCATGAGGTACTCACAAAGTAAAACTTACCCTTTAGGAAAGCAAAACACCTTGTGGGTGCCATATGCTCTCTTCATTTAAATCTGTGCTTCAGTGCACCAACCTCTGAGCTTTTAGTTGCTGCAAAACTTTTACTCATGTCTTATTTAAATGTTTATTTATTTATTTTTTTTAATGCATTTTACACCAAAGTCTTCTCATTATGAGACTCTGGAATCTAACGCAGAGGAAATTGCTTGGGTCAGAGGAAGTACTTTGTATTTTTTTCTTGCTGCTGATGATTAGTTAGATGAATGTTTAACGAGGCCTGCAGGGAAATGAAGGAGCTCCGGCAGGATTTGATCAAGTGGTTTCTGAGGCGGCAGATTGAGCCACTCAGCGTTTTCTTCTGTGTGACTCTCCTTCTGTCCTTGGCTTTGCCGTCATCACTCTCTGACCTTCAGTTTTCACGCACGTTAATTTGTTCTCAAAGAATTGCAGTACTTTATTTCAAGATCAATTGTTTTATTCTTACTTTAGTAGGAATACTTTAGTATTGACAACCTTGAAGTCTAAAAAAAGTGCAGCTGTACAAACTGTTAGGGGTCAAATTAATCTGGTTGATCTTTTTACCATCGGGTACGTCTGCTCTGGTATGGAGTAGTCAGCTCTCAGGTTTTATATTCTGTACTTGGGTCTGGAGTCAACCTTTTAAATTAAAAAAAGTCTAAAAGAGGCTGAGTCAAAGTCAAAAGACCAAAATTGAAGGCAGCTCCTATTCTGTCTGAGAATTAATCATATTAATTATAATATGAAATAAATTATTAAATATGTATTAAATTTTCATCAAACTTTCAATGACACACTATGTAACTTTGATATTGTGCTTTTATTCTGGGTCATACTTTCTACTGAGGACAGGAAGTCATGCACTCAGATTTTTTTCTATATTTATTCAGCGTGACTGATTATAATCAAGATCTCATTTGCTGTGAAGATGTGAGTACAAAAACATAAACTGATGAATGTTGACACTGAATTCTCAGACATGTGGTTCTCACTGCAGGCACAATGATGGAGATAAAGAGGAAGAACTAACCCAGACATCAACCTACTGCTCAGTCTCAGTTAGTGTAACATCTGGGCTCAATTCAACAATCCACAGGATCTGCAGCCATGCCCAGAGCCAGGACTCAGCAGACAGTTCAGGGGTCAACATCATGGCCTAGCAAAAAAAGTTATTTAGGCAACGACAGGAATGTGTGAGCAATGTTGTGCTTATGGTAATGCAGAATCTAATACACTGGAAATGTCTGAAAGAAATGGTAAAACAACAGAGCTTTCAAATCAAATTCAACACTGTAAGACTAAAATAAGTCTAAAAACATTAAATGTTTCTTAGGCCTGATTTTAAGCAACCACCTAATTGGAGCTAAGAACATTGTGCATTTATAGTAAGCTAATTTGGTTTAACAATGGACTCACTGGCTTAAGAAATTCAAAACTTTGAACAGTCTTTTGGTCTTTTTCTGTATTTTTTTCTTCTTCTTTTCTGACTTCATCTATTAACCATTTCATACTGTAGAATAACTACGAATAATTGCAGTTTAGGGAGTAAATTGAAATGCTGCTTTTTTCCTTACATTTTGTCATCATCAGAATCTAAATCGTATATTTTTTAAATGAAGAGTCTGACAGCAGGGTTTTTTTCTTCAGCCATATGCCTTAAAAAAGCAGTGTTGTGCATCAACTCTGGGGAAATGTGAAATTGGAAAAAAATTATTGGTCTGATTGGAGGTTTAGTACAAATGAGTCACATTCATTTTTAGCATTTTCAAAAATAAAAAATCTAAAATGCCTGCAAATCTACTTTATTATTGCTAGAACAAATGTTTTTCTGAAGGTCACATTTATCACATTTGAATTTGTTGGGACTGCACAGACTTCCTAACCCTTTCACCCTTAATTATCCCAACCAAACACCCAACCCTAAGCTAATGTCCTCACTCTCTCGCCTTGTTTACTTTACCAGACAGGTGGGCTGCATCCACCACCCAGCCTCTGCAAATGGATAAAACATTTCTATAAACCAGCTGAGTCAACCATTCACCATTTCACACCTTCAGTCCCTAAAACAGACCGCATCCAAAAGGCCCGAGGGGGGAAAAAATCATGTAAAAAAAGGCAATAGAAAATAAGAAATTTTAAAAAGAGAAATAGATACAAAGGAAAAGAGGAGACACTGTGGTGAAACACAAAACTAGGACAGGCAGTAGATTAAGCTCAGCAGATGCACAGTTATTGCCTGTGACAGCCTCTTGTACATTAACATATGCATGATGTAGTGGATCCTGCAGGACACGCACACTGGAAATGCAGATAATCTCCAAACTACTGTGTGAATCAGCCTTTTATTTCCTCGAGGATTTTCAGCTCAGGGGAGTTTTCTGTTCATCTGTTCCTTCTGTTTATGTTTCACTCTCAGTTAATTTCTCAAGGACTTTTCACAAAGATAATACAGATTTCAGTGGGGAAATTCTTTCTATATACAGTACCTAACACAGATAGAAACACCACACGTACAATTTAAACAGAGCCGCATTCAAATCCATTTATCACAGTGGGTTTGTTCTTATCAATTGAAGTTTTGACCATAGTGAAGAAATACATTTGTCAGTTTGATACCCTGTCTAATGCGTGATGCCAGATGGCAGATTCCATTTCATTTATTTTAGATTATCGATAAAGTGTTACTTGACAATAAAAGTCAGCTTAGTGCACCAAATAGAAAGTAAACAAGTTCATGCAGATGTAATGTCTTTTCCACAAGATCTTCAATAATATGTATGTTGTGCAGTTCAAGTCAAAATTTGAAATTTATGTCAAAGCTTGGCCAACACGTTCTCTGTTTTTCTTGTAAAAAAAATAATTGTTTTTTTTCATTGTTTTTTTTATTGATGACAATATTGTTATAGACATGTTACCAACTGAAAAGTGGGTGGGGGAAAAAGACCCTTCAGACAATGAATCATCAGTGATAAAATAGTGGTTGGAGTTCTCTTGAATATTTGCACGATTTGAAGGGCTAAAAATCTCTTCACAGCTAAAACCTTAAAACAAATTTGCGTAGCTGGTGATGTCCAGAGAATAAATCTTCCTACAGTGTAACAATAATGTTTTTAAAATATCTAATTCTTTTACAAAGCAGTTGCAGAAGTTATGTTGTGTCTAAAAGGAGCATTTTTTAGAATTGCTGAGGACTTCGAAAAAAACCTATGATTCTCATATTATTCAGCAATCAATGAATGCTGAATAGGTCTATATTTGTAGATAAAGTAAGTATTTCTAAGGCTTTACATATCAGTACACAATGAAGAAATATCTGATTCATATTTAGAGTGACTAGATGCATTGTGGAGGACTGCACAGCATTGTTTCTTTTTTTCTCTTGCTAACTTAGATAACACCTTGTATTTTGATTGGTTTTCATTTCATAATGCACAAGCTAACTTGTCAAATTGTTGCCTCTGTTTACTACCAGGAATATAAGTTTAGAGAAACCACACAGTCACAAATTTCCATAGTTCAAGGCCATTTCCAATTCATTTAGTTTACAGCTGTACAATGAGATATTCTTCAAATGCCTGTGTATATTCTTAGTCATCCAGGACACGGTAAATCCAAAAAAGGTAAAAAAGAAACAGGGTTTTGAACTGTTTTTGGTGGTTATTCAAATGTATAATTCATTCAAGGCAATTGCCGGTCTTCTCAACAGTGGGTGTTGCAGGAAAGTCTGAATATGCTGTGTTCAGATAAATTAAACAAATAAATCCAAGGACTCCACCTTTAACTCCACAGGCCTCAGTTAACAGGTACTTTGTGAAGCTTAAGATTGGTCAGAAAAAGTTGTTTCTGCTAAAGATGCTTTACAAGCTCCTGAATATTAGCGACTAGATGTTTTTTATATTGTTTTGATACTTAACATGTTTTTTTTGTTCCTGTGCGCACTGTGTTGATATCATTCACCTCTCTGTTTTATTAGTTTGCACATAAAGTCTAGAGTGGAAAACAAACTGCTGCTACAACATATGGTGGCCTATCTTTTGAGCTTTTACTTCCACTTGTTTATCGACACTGTCTTAATGATTCTCTTCTTCTGTAGTGATTGAACATCACTGACTGACTGACTGATCAACACGAGCTGTTTGTCTAGTGTGCAGCCGCTAATAAAGATCTATAGTTTGATGACATTTTAAAGCACCCTCTGTTGATAATGTGAGCATCAGTCATTACAGCTGACGTCCCACAATGACATCTGTATATATTTGGTCCCTTTAATCATCAATTGTTGCCATGACAAGAACAGAGGAAGTCAGATGAGGATCTTATAGTGGCTCAAGGTCACAACAGATGGGTTTGTACTTTGTTGTTGTTATTCACAAATGAATAAGTCAGATTTTTTGAAGCAGATTTGTGTGGAGTCATGAATCTATCTGAAACCTTTATCGAAGATTTTCAAGTTTTTACTGAAAATATGTGTCTGCTGTGACACATTTTTACCGGCCTATTATAAATATTGCCTTAATTAAACAAACATTTACATCAGAAAAGATGTCATAAATGAGCAAAAACACCTTTTCTCTTTAACTGTTGCTCCATCGTTCACACCGTTTTGTTTTTTTTGTTTTGTTGCTGTAGGTCTCGGCTCGCTGATTTCCACATGAACTGCCAGATGACGTCTCACACCGTCACCAGCTGCCCTCATGACAACTACAACGGCTGCCTCATGTCCTACGTCGGCCTCATCGGTACGTCTGAGAGACGGCTTCAATTTGTGTTTTTCTGGTGGCGTGAGTCAAATACGGAGCGGGATGACAAGACTGCAGCCTGACTGTTCCCTGTTTTCTAAGCCAACCTAAACGAGTCATTCAGTAAACAGCGGCTTATGAAATATTTATCTGTTTAAGTGAATATTTTTAGTGTTTAGACAGGAATCAGGGCGATGTATTCCCGCACATGTTAGCCGGTATGCAGGCTACAGGGCTCCTGAGGTGTACAAATGTAACTAATGTTGGGGGAACGAAAATTTATGCCGAAATTACCATGTTAACATCTACAGCAAAAGTAATTTTATTCCTGTTTACCAGCTGGCTTTTATCAGCCTCTTTCCTCGATTATTATTTGAATCTTTAGTTGAAGAGATGGAGAAACACATTGCAGGTGACTCATTTCTTCTCTGGAAATCATCTGGCCATTCTATCCCCTATTTGCAAAACAATCATCTGAAGCTTTCTTCTCGGATAATCTTCATTTTTATTCCCTCTCCTTCTTCCTCTCCCTCTCTCTGTCTCATCTCAGGCTCAGACGTAACGCCAAATTACAGCGACAACAGCCCCACCAACATCACCATCAGCCTCTGGTGCACCTGCAGGGGTGCCGGTCATCAGGAGGAGTGTGATGCCTTCCACCGCGACTTCACCCACAACACCTGCCTCAGTAAGTCCTGCATCGCTCCCCAAAACCAAAGTTAGACACACAGACAAAAAAAAGATTAGAAGAAATAATTCCTCCAAAGTAGGACAAGGTCAGAATAGCAGGCAGCTCACAGCTGCACTTAGCAGCTAATGATTAATTTGTTTATCGGTTATTTTGCAGATTATTTCTGAATTTAGTTGGACAATAATAAATCATGTGGCTTTTTCTTAATCAAGTTAACAATATTTCTCTGCTCTAAGTGCTCGAGGCTAACCCAGGCCAGCTGTAATAGTTCATATGTATGAATCTTATTTGGAATAAAATTCTTTTTGCTGGGCAGAATTTAAACACAATTGCGATTTACTGCACATTCATGCAACTAAAGATTTAAAAAGGATTTTTCTTTACAGTTGTCTTTTTTTTCTGTGACTCACCTAAGTGATAGTTTACCTGATTACTTCTGATTCAGTTCACTAAGATATGTAGCAAAAAATAAAAAAGAACAAGCAAACAAAAAACAGGATCTGCTTAATTTGTACTTATGCCAAGTTGTAACCCTCATAGTTAGTGGTCGACATTTTGTGCTAATAGGGTGCATGGTTACTATTTCTCAACCACATTCCTCCTATATGCATGAATCAGTAAATCATTGAATACACTCAGTCACAGTGTATAAAAATACTCATCAGGTGCAGACTCTGGACAGTGCTGGTGTATTGAAGCAGATGCTGCTTGTATGAAATACAGAGAAAGCACAACAAGGCCTGCTTTGTGTATTTAGGCAAATACATGAAATGTTATCATTGTCTTTTAGAAGTTTATTGCATAATTTGAATAAAACTGCTTTTTTAAACTATTTTTCTTTTTTAAGATTTAGGGCTGTTCAGAAAACATCTTTGGCTACAGCCCTGAATCTCCAGGCAGGCCTAACCACACAGATAATATTATTTATAATAATAATAATAAAAAAATCTGGTTAATAGATTAAATCATCTTTGTTTGGGCATCTGCCAAGGCAAGCATAAAGTGGGCTAAAGTGAGTATTAAAGTATTTGTGGTAAATGACTATTTTGTAGCCAAAAGGTATGGGTACATGGTGACAAATGCTACAAGTAGGATTTGGTGAAGCTACAAATTGGTCCGGTTCAAAAGCCCACATCAAGTACTCGGGTTGTATGATTTTTGCGAGTGTGAACTGAGTTGGCAATTCTTTCAAAAAGATAAATTGCACTCAAGTAAAAAGAAAGTAATGTCTAGAATTAAAAAAAATAAAAGTTATAAACATCAACTAAGGCCTTTGCCTAAAAGATACAGAAGAACAAAAATGGAATATAAGCAATAATAAATCAAATAAAATAAATAATACTACCTTTGATTCGGGATGATCAACCAGCTAAAAGCAGTTAAAACTTTTTAGTTAAAAGCAGCTGTCTGTCATCATGCTCAGATTTTAGATGTTCTATGTCAGCAATATTAGTCAAAATGCATGTTAATATCATGGTCTTAATTGACCATCAGATAATATTACTTTAAAACTCCGTGTGACTTTGCTGTGCTGCTAGCTTGGGACAAGCTAACATGCCTAATAGATAGTGACAGTTTGTGCACTGTGGTCAAAAAAAGTTCCACATTGGGAAAGCACTCTTTATGGCAAAAACAAGAGTTATGTCATTGCTGTCACCAGAGATTTTCCACATTGGCTTCCATTTTTTCCCCGTGTTATAACTGCCTATTCAGTACAGCTACTGCGATTAGCCCAGGGTGCCTGACAGCGCAGCAGAGATCATGTTTAAGAAAGAAACGAGAGAAGAGGAAAACATAAAAGATTGAGTTGTATGACTAAATAATTTTCTAATATCTGGCTTGATTGTTGATTATTGACTACTTAAGCATCTGTCAGCATCTGGATTTGTTGTAAAGTGTGTTGGGGTTGGTGGAGCCAGGTTTCTTTTGTTACTCCCAGGAGGTGGCGCCAGGAGTCCGGGTAGAGTAGGGAGCTGCTGATCAGACACACCTGGGACCAGTTGGGGCTCATCAATGGTGGCATTTAAGGAGCAGGTTGACATCCATTCAGCGCCTGGTTGTTGACCATACGTGAGATCCTGAGCTCTGCAAGACGCCAGCCTAGCCGATTCTGGTTTCCACTCCGAATGTAATTCGCTCCTGGAAGTGAGTCCAGCCATGGCCGTTCGCCTGCCTTGCCTGTCCGCTCTCCACCGAGAATCTGAGGGATTCATCTGTGCTACTTCGAACCCAGAGGCTTATCTGGCGCTTTAAGTTTTTGCCCTTCACTGGGGTTTTCCTCTAAGGAGACTGATCTTGTTTTTTTGTTGAACTATTAAACCTGTGTAGATCTGAGTCGCGTCTTGAGCAGTCTCTGTATGTGGGCCAAGAAACTTACAAAAACCATGACATAACAACCAGGCCAACAAGACCCCACAGAGCTGCTCAGGAACGTTGTGTCAGATCAGAGTCAGCAGCTCCAGTCCCATGATAGTCTGCTTCGGACTATTTATGAACAGCAGCAGGAGATGCGAGAGAGAATTGAACAGATGACGACAATGTTTCTTAAACTGCAGCCAGCCCAGCCGTCTACACCTGCAGAGGGCGCAAGCATCCCGCGTTCCAGTCCTTCGACGGTTTTTCCGCCCCCAGTAACCCGTGACGTCAGTTCCTCTAGTCCAGAGAGATATTCGGGTGAGTCAAGCTGTGGAGGATTCCTCTTGCAATGCGCCCTGGTGTTCAACAGATCTCCACAATCATTCCCCTCTGATGGATCAAGAATCTCCTACATTGTGGGTTTATTAAATGGTAAGGCCCTACGATGGGCGGAAGCCCGTTTCAAAGACCCATTAGATTTTGGGTGCTCGTTCCAGTCTTTCCTGAATGAGTTCAGGATGACGTTCTCTCAAGAACCAGATACTACAAGCAGGTCAAGGAGATTGTGGAACCTAAGACAGGGGGTGCGCTCTGTAGCAGAGTATGCCATCGATTTTAGAACACTAGCCGCCTCCTCAGGCTGGGACGCTTGTGCTCTCAAGTCGGCATTTTTTCAGTCGCTAAATGACTCAGTTAAGGACGAGCTGACTATGGTGGAAGAACCGACGGAGTTAAATGACCTAATTTTGTTAGCGATTAAAGTGGATAACAGACTGAGAGAAAGGAGAAGACAGAGAGGGAGATCCACTGTTGTAGATGGAACTTTTTATCGTGCCAGACCGGTTGTTGAACCGGGAGAGGCCGAACCCATGCAGCTGGGGCGAGCCCGCCTCTCGGCTGCTGAGAAACGGAGGCGGAGAGAGTCTGATTTATGTTTATACTGTGGGTCTCCGGACCATTTTGTTGTCGCCTGTCCTTTTAAGGCGTTCGAGCCCGGTGCCGGGGCAGCCACAAGAGGGGGTCCGTCAGACGAGGGGAATCCGATGGGTCGATCCCTGTCTTCGAAGTCCCCGAGGTTTGCCCTACCAGCCGTGATTCAGGTAAATCAAGACTCACTTGAACTTTCAGCCCTTGTTGATTCAGGATGTGAGCAGAACCTGATTGATAAATCTTTAGTGAGTCAACTAAATATCAAGACTGTGAGATTGGAGGCCCCGATAAGGGTCACAGCATTGGATGGGAGGGGACTCCATACTATTACTCACCAGACAGAGTCAGTCCAGCTGATTATTTCTGGTAACCATCATGAAATGATTTCATTTTTTGTTTTTCCGTCACCTAATCCTCCCATTGTATTGGGATTTAAATGGCTGCAATTACATAATCCTCATCTAAACTGGACTCAGGGACGAGTAGAAGCTTGGTCTCCGGAATGCCTGTCTTCATGTCTCCAGTCAGCCGTACCTCACAGACCTAGCTCTCTGCCGGCTCCTCAGAAGGAGGCGGACCTCACGGATCTCGGTAATGTCCCCAGAGAGTATCATGACTTAAGAGAGGTGTTTAGCAAGAATCATGCCCTGTCTTTACCACCACACCGTCCTTACGACTGCGCCATCAACTTATTGGCCGGAGCCTCATTACCGTCCAGCCGTCTTTATAACATTTCACGCCCTGAACGCCAGGCGATGGAAAGATACATAAATGAGTCTCTAAGGGCCGGAATAATCCGCCACTCCTCTTCACCATTAGGAGCCGGGTTTTTCTTTGTGGGAAAGAAGGATGGAACTTTAAGGCCGTGCATTGATTACAGGGGCCTTAACCAGATCACGGTTAAGAACAGGTATCCCCTACCATTACTCTCTTCAGCTTTTGAAACAGTACAGGGAATGACGGTCTTTTCCAAACTAGACCTTCGTAATGCATATCACCTCGTCCGCATAAGACAAGGAGATGAGTGGAAGACGGCGTTTAAGACACCATTAGGGCAGTTTGAGTATTTAGTGATGCCGTTTGGACTCTGCAATGCACCGGCGGTTTTTCAGTCTCTGGTTAATGATGTCCTCAGGGACTATCTGAATGTGTTCGTTTTTGTCTACCTGGATGACATATTAATCTTCTCCAAGACCCTTGCAGAGCACCAACGACATGTCCGCCTCGTCCTTCAGCGATTACTGCAGAACCGGCTGTTTGTGAAGGCAGAGAAATGTGAATTCCACAAGTCATCCGTAACTTTCCTGGGCTACGTGCTCGGGAGCGGACAGGTGCGTTCAGACCCTGACAAGGTAAAGGCAGTGTTGGATTGGCCTATTCCTGAGTCCAGGAGACAACTCCAACGGTTCCTGGGCTTTGCAAATTTTTATCGGCGGTTCATCAAGAATTATAGCCTAATTGTCGCCCCACTCACAGCTTTGACGTCCACCAAGAGAAACTTCACTTGGACTACAGAGACTAACACAGCTTTCTCTGATCTAAAACAGAGATTTGCGGGTGCGCCCATCCTGGTTCAGCCAGATCCCCTCAAGCAATTCGTACTAGAGGTGGACGCTTCAGATGCCGGCGTGGGTGCAGTATTATCCCAGAGAGCTGAGTCTGATGAGAAATTACACCCCTGTGCTTTTTTTTCCCGAAGGTTTTCCCCAGCGGAACGAAATTATGATGTGGGGGACCGAGAACTCCTGGGTATCAAGCTGGCTCTCGAGGAGTGGCGTCACTGGCTGGAGGGCGCGGAGCACCCAGTTCTGGTGTGGACGGACCACAAGAATCTCTCCTACCTGCAATCGGCTAAGAGATTGAATCCTCGGCAGTCACGGTGGTCGTTGTTCTTCTCACGATTTAATCTGTCTATATCCTTCCGTCCAGGATCTAAGAATATCAAGCCTGATGCACTGTCCAGAGTATTCTCTCCTGATGACGTAGAGAGGGCGCCGGCTCCAATTCTCCCTCCGACGTGTACAGTGGGTTCAGTGACGTGGGAGATAGAGGATCTGGTTAGGAGGGCACAACTCGTGGAGCCAGGCCCCGAGAACAGGCCACCAGACAGATCCTATGTGCCTACCTCCGTCCGGTGTCGTCTAGTTCACTGGTTCCACTCATCCAAATTCTCTGCCCATCCGGGTTCCAGCCGAACCGTGGCCCTCATCTCCAGGAGATTCTGGTGGCCCTCTTTACATAAGGATGTGAGGGAGTATGTATCCGCCTGCCCTACGTGTGCGAGGAACAAGCCGTCTCATAGACCTCCGGCTGGGCTTCTACAACCACTGCCCATTCCCACTCGACCATGGTCCCATATAGCAATTGATTTTGTGACGGGGCTCCCACCCTCCAGAGGTATGACTACCATTTTGACTATTGTTGACCGTTTCTCTAAGGCGTGCCATCTTGTTGCCCTCAGGAAGCTACCGTCAGCCCTCCAGACAGCCCAGTTGCTGGTCAGACATGTTTTCCGGTTACATGGGATTCCACTGGAGATCCTGTCGGATCGAGGTCCCCAGTTCACGTCGCAGGTTTGGAGACAGTTTTGCCGAGCTCTGGACGCTAAGGTTTCTCTCACATCCGGGTATCATCCTCAGTCCAATGGTCAGGTGGAGAGACTTAACCAGGAACTGGAGTCCGCACTCCGCTGTCTCACTTGCCAGGACCCATCTGAGTGGAGCACACATTTACCATGGGTAGAGTACGCTCACAATGCTCACGTCTCTGCGGCCACAGGATTGTCCCCATTTGAGGTTTCCTTGGGGTACCAACCTCCCCTGTTTCCCTCTGAGGAGAAGGACATTGCTGTAAGCTCCGTTTCTCTCCACATCCGTAGATGTAGAAGGGTTTGGAGGGAGACTGTGTCGGCGTTACAACGCACCTCCGCACAGAACTGCCGTTTTGCGGATCGCAGACGGATCCCTGCTCCCACCTATGTTCCTGGGCAAAGGGTCTGGCTGTCCTCTCAGGACATCCCCTTACGATCGACCTTTAAGAAGCTGGCTCCACGGTTTATTGGGCCGTATGAGATTGAGTCGGTCGTCAGCCCTACTGCTGTCCGCCTACGATTGCCCTCTTCCCTCCGTGTCCACCCCACCTTTCACGTGTCCCGGATCAAGCCAGTTTTGTCCAGTCCTCTGTGCCCTCCGGCCGCGTCCCCTCCCCCCGCCCGGGAGCTAGGGGGGCATCCTGTGTACACGGTCCGACGGATTGTGGACGCCCGTCGGCGGGGTCGAGGATGGCAGTTTTTGGTGGACTGGGAGGGTTACGGTCCGGAGGATCGTTCCTGGGTGCCCCGGTCGTTTATTTGTGATCCGACATTGATCACAGACTTTTGGGCCTCTCGTCCGTCTGGGTCTTCTGGGCTGCCAGGGGGCAGCCGTTGAGAGGGGGGTACTGTTGGGGTTGGTGGAGCCAGGTTTCTTTTGTTACTCCCAGGAGGTGGCGCCAGGAGTCCGGGTAGAGTAGGGAGCTGCTGATCAGACACACCTGGGACCAGTTGGGGCTCATCAATGGTGGCATTTAAGGAGCAGGTTGACATCCATTCAGCGCCTGGTTGTTGACCATACGTGGTAACCTGAGCCCAAGCCTTGCCTTTGCAGATCCTGTTTAAATGCTGCTGTGCCTGAGAGAGGAACTTACCTTTGTGTTTCCGTTTCTTTGTTTCCAGAGATCCTGAGCTCTGCAAGACGCCAGCCTAGCCGATTCTGGTTTCCACTCCGAATGTAATTCGCTCCTGGAAGTGAGTCCAGCCATGGCCGTTCGCCTGCCTTGCCTGTCCGCTCTCCACCGAGAATCTGAGGGATTCATCTGTGCTACTTCGAACCCAGAGGCTTATCTGGCGCTTTAAGTTTTTGCCCTTCACTGGGGTTTTCCTCTAAGGAGACTGATCTTGGTTTTTGTTGAACTATTAAACCTGTGTAGATCTGAGTCGCGTCTTGAGCAGTCTCTGTATGTGGGCCAAGAAACTTACAAAAGCCATGACAAAGTGAATTAGTTGTGCAGTAAAAAGGTGTCATGAAAGCCAGGAATGACCGGGAATCATCATTATTTAAAATTGATATCACGTGTATGTGAAAACTGAGATTTTTGATCTGATTATTGACCAGCCCAATTAGGTACATTTTCTTGGTGATTTAGCTTCAGAAATGACTGGATCTGATGATCAAAGCAACAAACATTTATGCCAAATATTTATCCATTTGCATAAAGCCAGGCTCAAGTGTTTTCCTGATGATCAGCCAATTAAATAACCAAAAATCTGACAGGTCTTTTTAGTTCTTCAGAAATTTCTGGGTGTTTATTTTTGAATGGCACTCACAGTTCATTGATTAATGTGATTCCAATTAGATAAACAGGTTTATTGTTAGATTTATTAAATTATAATCAAAGCACAAAGTCTGTTTGAGCTGATAGAAGCCAACATTACTTCCAAAGAGATTCTCACATCACTTTCAGTGTTTAATCCACTCGCTCGATTCTTTAGAAGGCGGAAACAATGGAAACTGTGAGTCCGACATGAAACGGAGAAGAAAGGTCAGGCGGAGGAGGAAAAACAGAATGATGAGAGAATGTGTTTAAGTTCCCAAGATACTTTCTTTAAATAACACTGACCTCGCTACATAAAACCTCTGTCTGGAGCTGCTCTCAAACACGTAGCTCCTCATGTTCTCTGTGAACACATGCATTCATATTCATGAGCCAACATGCACCGTGGTAATGTTTAAACAGAGCTTCACTGATCGCTTGTGCGATATATAATGTTACACACAAGAAGGGTGTAAATAAGTTATCTTGAGTATCTGATCAGGACTGTGTTTTTATTTTTTTTTCAGTTAAAGAGAACATTTCCTTTTTTTTTGTTTCTTTCTTTTAATGCAGCAGTTCCCCAGTCCCAGTCCTCAAGCCCTGCATATTTCCTTCCTCCAACACTTCTGGTTTGAAAAAAAAAAAAAAAAATGGGGCAGCTTCTTGTAAGACTCTGCAGGAGCCTGATAATGAGACATTCATTTGAATCAGGTCTGTTGGAGCAGAAACACGGAGAAAACATTTATGGTAGCAGAGCCAAGAAGCAGGATTTAGTGTTGCATAACTTTATGTGCAAGGAAAAGGTTTGTTGGACAAAGTTTTTTTTCTACCTTCTAATGTTTATTAAGGAGATAATTCATTAAAAGTTTTATAAAACATCACTAATATTCCTCTAGTTTGATTATAAGAGATGACGGTGACACAGAGCAATGAGCAGGCAATCATTTCAATGAGAGTGAAAGTTTCTTTTCCAAGAACATGTCGAAAAACAAAACTTTACCAAACAAGACTTTACACACTTTCAGTAATCTCCAGTTTTCACAGAAGAGCCATTCGTGGCTCCCAAGCAGGTGTCTGCTCAGCCTAAAAGCCAGCGTGGTTATCAGTAAGACTTTTAACACTGACAGTAATGCTACATTAACAACATGTACATGTCAGGTGCTGCTGAGAGATGTGTCCCGACAAAACAATTGTCTTATCTTGATGTGAAGCAGCGGAAGTCTCAAAGGACTGTGAATATTGTTCGTTCAGCAGCCACGTCAAAATGGATCAGATCGCATGCCATACACTGGAGTCCAGAATAGACAGGCTTTTATTTGCTAAAGGGTTGGACTTGTTTGTTTGTTCGTATGTCTGTTACAGCTCAATGATATATTTTTTTTATGATTTTAGAAGAAAATCCATATACATTATATATACAGAAGCTGTGCATCAATGAGTGTACAGAAGAGAAATGGTTATTTCATCTCCTGCTGATTTTTTAAACTTGCTAATTTCCACTTTTTTATTATAGTTTCAGTTTAATGTAGAAACAACTTAACATTTATCTTGTTTTGATTATCAAGATTCACTGACTTATTATAAAATAGTTCTAGTTTAAAACGTTGTGAAATATTTGTAACAAATCTTAGGAGCTTAACTTATTCCCACAGTAATAATTTAAACATGCTGTTTTGTTTTCTAATGACGTTTGTTTTGTTGATTTATCATGAGTGAACGGTTACGAAAATTGAATAAAGTATAAAATAGGCTTGTTTTTTTTTTTTTGTTTTTTTTTGTGGCAGTGAAGAAAAAAGGATTTCCAACAATTGTTTTATTTATTTTTTCCTAAAGGGTCGGGGGGGGGGGGGGGGGG